>NC_043710.1:105386494-105490508 GCF_006229205.1 Suricata suricatta | reverse complement strand
TGGGTTACAAGGCTGCAGATTTCCAGCTGCACACCCATGTGAATGACGGCACTGAATTTGGAGGGTCTATCTACCAGAAGGTTAATGAGAAGATTGAAACGTCAATAAACCTTGCTTGGACAGTAACAATACCCGTTTTGGCATCACTGCTAAATACAAGCTGGACTCTAGAACTTCTCTCTCTGCTAAAGTAAATAATGCCAGCCTGATTGGACTGGGTTATACACAGACTCTTCAACCAGCAGTCACACTGACCCTATCAGCTTTAATCGACAGAAAGAACTTCAATGCAGGAGGTCACAAGGTTGGGTTGGGATTTGAACTAGAAGCTTAATGTGGCTTGAGTAAAGCATCTGATTTGTCCTTGGAGGTGAAGAGAACCCACTATGTTTTGGCCTTAAAATTCTTCTGTGAAATTTCAAAAGTGTGAACTTTTTATTCTTCCAAAGAATTGTAATCCTCCCCACACTGAATTCTAGAGATCGCAAGTCCATCCTAAGGGAGGCATGCCTGAAAGTTGTCATGTTTGTGCCACATTTCAGTTGAGTTCCACGGTGTTATTTTAAATGTGAACCTCAGCGACAATGTAGTGTTCTGTTCCAGAGGAAATGACCCCATCCTCCAGTTTGTGCATCACGTCCTGCATGTCCCTCCCACACCACTTTTTCATGACCTTTTAATATATTGGTCTCTGTCCTGTAGTGAAATCTTTGGTTTTGCATCAGAGTAAAATAAAATAAACCCATCACATTTGGTACATAAAAAAAAAAAGATTTTTTAATGTTTATTTATTTTTGAGAGAGAAAGAGGTAGAATGCAAGCAGGAGAGGGGCACACAGAGAGAGAGGGAGACACAGGATCTGAAGCAGGCTCCAGGCTCCAGGCTCTGAGCTGTCAGCACAGAGCCTGATATGCGGCTCGAACCCATGAACTGTGAGATCATGACCTGAGCCGCAGTCGGTCCCTTACCCAATGGGGCCACCCTCGCGCCCCGGGATGTTCATCCTTTCTAAGGCAAAATACTGTTCCATTTTGCGTCAATGCCGTAGTATATTTATCCGGTCACGTTAATGCACACTTGGGTTGTTTCTGCCTTTTGGTGAATAGTGGGGCCATGAACTTGGGTGTGCACATACCTTCTTCCGTCATGTTGCACATTGTTTCGCTTGCCCGCCCCACTTCACCCTCTCGGCTCCCTCACCTGATTGGCTCTTAGCCATCTTTCCTCTCTCACCCTACAGGTCACTTCCTCCAGGGAGCCTTCCCTGATTCTATAGACCAATTTGGTTGCCCCTCGCCAGGTTCCCATAGCACAGTTCACTGTCATTGCCTGTTTGTCTTTCCCAAAAACCGTCAACTTCCGGTCCAGTTCACCATTGTACCCTAAGACCTAGTGCAGCGCCTGGGCTAGAGGAACCCTCCGAGAACTCTGGAATGTAGGAGCACAGCCAGCCAGCCAGCCGGGACGCAGGCGCAGTACACCCATGGGTGGCCTTACAGGCGTCCATTCTTGCAGGGCACTTCCCCTGTCTGACTGGGGCTCCTTCTCCAGGTGTTTGCTAAGCCCTACGGTAAGCCCTGGACGTGCAGCCGGCTGTGCAAGGAGGTCTCCTGAAATCCCCCGCCTCCAGCCCCCGTGAGGCCATCCGAGGTGGGGCTGGGGAATTGCCCGAGGCGGAATGCGATGAGGCCGCAGAATGATGGTCCGAAGCAGGCTCAGGAAGGAACGTGCTACTTTCCCAGGGCTGCCTACCAAAGGGTCACCAGCTTGGAGTCTTAAAACAACGCACATTTATTCTCATACATTTCCGAAGTCAGAACTCCAAAATCAAGGTGTTGGCATGGCTGGCTTCCTTCGGAGTCATCGGGGTGGTGGAGGGACCCGTTGCCTTGCATTCTCCGGCACCCTGAGGCTGCCTGCTGTCCTTGGCTCACGTCCCCTTCCTCCACAGCGCATTACGGCAGCCCCTGGTTCTGTCCTCACCCCGCGTTTTCCCTGCATCCCTCTTCGGAGCACCGTGTGGTTGCAGTGGGCCCACCCAGAGCATCTGCTGGCACCTCCCCATCCAAGGTCCTTAACTTAAGCCCAGCTGCACGGTCCCTTTGCCACGAGCATAGTCATGGACGCCGAGGAGGAACGGCTCCTGCTGTTGCGTCTGTCCGGGTAGTTTCACGTGATCCAGACAAGTGAAGGCAGACATTGTCAAGGGTGCTCCTTGCAGGAGGGGGAAGGCTCCGGAAGGCTGGGGGAGGGGCAAGGACGCTTCAGGTACAGGAGGGGTGCGAGGAATGTGCTGGCTGGGGGTTGAGCGGTGAGGACCTGACTGGTTGGGAGCGAAGGGTTTTGTGGGGGTGAAATAATGCAGCGGAGAAGCAGGGGACGTTTGTCCAGACTTCCAAGGGCTCTGGCTGCTAGGCAGAGCCATCTGGCCGCACTGGGAAGACCATAAATACCCCCTGGCAGTTTCCATGTAGGAGTTCTGCCCTCTCGGGGCTGGGTCTGCTCTGGATCACCTCCCAGCATCCTCTTTTACATGCTTTTTAACGAGCACTAAGATGGCAGTGGAATAAATCTCCTCAGACCCCTACGTGAGCATTTTAGTTGCCATTCCCGGCAGCCCTCAGTAACAGCAAGTAAATAAAAGTGACACCCAGGAGCTGGAGGACCTTAAGAAGGGGAGGGGTGCTCAGTCCTGAGGGTTGGTGCCTGGGGTCAGCTTCCACAAGACCCAGGCAGGGTGTCCTGTCCCCCCTCCCCTCCGCCCAGGATGCACCTTTGCGTTCCTGTCCCATCCGCACCCGGGAGAACGGGACCAGCTTGGGTTGGAGGGTGTGTGTCTTGTTTCTGCTGTAATTTCCCTTCCCCTGTTCTCACACTAGGCACAGGGCAACGGGGAGGCAGCAGCCGATGGTATGCCCTGGGGGTCTCAGCGCCTTTCTCCGCCAGGATCCCAGCTCCCACCCCTTCCAGTGGGTTCTGGGCGAGAATGTGAGGTGCGGGCACGGTGGCTCCTGGGCCAAGTCCTCACTGCCCTCTAGCACTCAGTTTCTGCTGTCTGTCCCATCCTCTTTCAAGGACCAGCCACATACGCGGGGCCACTAGTCTGTGTGCCCTGATGCTGCTTATTTCTTACCTTGACGTGATTTCCAGTAATGCTGGGAATGCACATTATTGGGTCCAGCCCTGGATTCTTTCCTAGCCGAGAGACTGCCTACTTCCTGAAGGCTAAAAATAGCAAGTCAGATGCTCCCTGGACCCGACCATGTTCTGTACCTCCGCAGTCCAGGGCGTGAGCATGCAATCTGGATCTCTCAGTGGCCCTTGTGGTCTAACCATCACCTCCCGACTGTTCTCACTGCTTCACCCCTTGATCCTCTCCGGTTCTCATGAAGCAAGTTAAAACACAAACCAGATCCCACCATTCCCCTGCTCAAAACCCACCAATGGCCTGTCCTCTTGGGACAGAATCCTGCCTCCCATCACAGCTCGCTAGGCCCTGCATCACCGGGCTCCCGGGGGGGCTTCTCGCTGGTGCTGGGACCCAGCACCTCCCTTCCCACCTCAGTCTTCTCACCACTGCCTCTCTGGGCCGCACAACTTCCTTCCGATTTCAGAGTCGCTCATCCCTCACCCCACTCAGCCCCTGCACAGAGGCCTCCCCAGCGCTCACATCTGACATGGCGCTCCCTCCCGCCTGGCACGGTCTGTCTTCAGGGCGCTCACTGCCACGTGACATTTATTATGTGACGACGTATTTGTCCCCCGACACTAGAAGGCAAGCTGTGTGAAGGCGGGTTTTCGTCGTGTTCGTCACTGGGTCCTCGGTGCCTTGAACAGTGCCTGGCCCAGAGCAGACATGCCATAAATATTTGTCGAATGAGTAGATAAAATCGTTTGCTTCATAGATGGTGACTGAGGCTGTTGCATGCTGGGAACTATGATAGGTGCTTATTCTCGGTGCCTGGAAGCTCTCAGTCCCCTGAGCAAAGATAAGGAGTTAGGCATAAATATATCCATTATCTACATCATCTATGTCTGTGTATCTATATATAGCTTTTATAGGGTGTGATAGATTCTGTAAATGAGGGATGCACAGAATATCCCAGAGCAAATGACATGACAGTGAATTTTCCCCCAAGGTCTCAAGAGTGGGGTTTGGACTTGAGCTGGGCTCCCCACTCATCAGGTGAAGGATCAGATCATCCTCAGAACCAGCAGGCTGCCCTCTAAGTCCTTAACCTTGCTGAGCCATTAGGAGTAAAGTCACATGGTTCTCCAGGATGTCCAGGCCTCAGAAGCTTCTGGTACTGGGCCCCAGAGGCTTGCCAGTGTGAGGGCCTCCCAGACCCTTCTCAGGAACCTCAGTGTAAGGACCTAGCGTCCCTAGGACCTCAGCAGGGCCAGGCTCCCAAAGGGCCGCCCTCTGCATGTTGCCAAGGCTTGAAGACTGACTGTTGGACCACTTGCGGTGGCCAGTACTTGCTCGGAGGGCTTGGCCACATCCTGCAGAGCACTCTCCCAGCTGTGCTGTCCTGGGTGCTGTAGGCCGGTGCGCTGGACGCCAGTGTAGCCTGCCCTGGCTGTGAAGGCTTCTCCAGGCTACCCTGCATCCCTTCCAAGAAATCACAGGAGCACACTGGTGTATGTGCTGCTGGTTAGGGCGGGAGACACCTCTATGGCAGCTGCCAGGAAGGAGTAATGTTACTGGGGACACGCCCATACTTAGAAGGAGAAGGGCCCTCTGCTCGGTCAACAAGTCTGTTCCCAGGTGCCCTTGCTGATCCAGGGTGGGCTCCCTAAACAGCACCAGCCCTGAGAGGTGAATCATTGATAATCACCCTTATATTGTTTCCAGAGAGTTTTACACACGTTATGTAACTCGGTCCTCACAGCAGTCTTGTGAGGCAACCGGGCTGTGTATTTGATCATGCTTTAAATAGTATTTTCCCAGTACATTTTATTATAGAAGTTTTGGAATGTGTGAAAAGGTGCACACATGTAATCCTACCATACAAAGTCTCTACTGCTATGTTGGTGTGTCTACCATCAGGCTTCTTCACGGAGGCACAAATTTATAGACGGGCATCAACTTATGGGTCATTCTATTCTAAGAAGGTCCAGCTGAGGTGGGCTCAGATCCGGTCTGAGGCGGATGGGAGTATGTCTGAGGCGTATAGTCTTAGAATAAACCGTGGCTCATGGCTACTATCATCTCTGAATTTCTCTCCCAGTCGGACACAAGCTGTCATTATTTCACACCATGACCGTACGGGTGTAGAACTCAGTCCCTCCCCCATTTCTACCGGCCCCCCTCCCCCCACAAAACCATCTACTCTCCCTATCCTTGTGCATAGAAAAATGCCTTAGGGAGAAACGTTTAGGGAGACGGGGGATCTTTGTAGCCATACAAACAACGCCCCCAGGTTGTTCAACTGAATTTTCCCCTCTTCTGTTCTCTCCTAATTTTCTTTTTTTATTTTTTTTATTTTTTTAAAGTTTATTGGGTTTTTTTTTTTTTGAGAGAGAGAGAGAGAGAAAGAGCACAAGTGGGGTAGGGGAAGAAAGAAGTAGAGAGAATCCTAAGCAGGCTCCGCACCATCAGTGCAGAGCCTGGTACGTGGCTCCAATTCACCAATTCGGAGATTATTAGCTGAGCTGAGATCAACAGTTGATGTTTAATTGACAGTGCCACCCAGGTGCCTCTCTCCTAATTTTCTAACGCTTTATGTATTAAAAAATTTGTTTTAATGTTTGTTTATTTTTGATAGAGGGAGAGGGTGAGCAGGGGAAGGGCAGAGAGAGAGGGAGACACAGAATCCGAAGGCGGCTCCAGGCTCTGAGCTGTCCGCACAGAGCCCGACGCGGGGCTCAAACTCATGATCATAACTTGAGCTGAAGTTGGATGCTTACCCAGCTGAGCCACCCAGCACCAGGCACCCCACACTTACGTATTTTAAATGTGGAGCAGTTAAGGATAATTTTTGTTTACTAATCTCCATCTACCCTTCCCCAACGGGGTGCCTGTTTCTGTTAGGGAAGAATGTTCCTTCGCAAAAAAGGTTCTCCTAAGTCTTCTTAGTTGCAAACCATGGAGACCAACTTAAGGCAAAAATATAAGATGTATCAGAAAACAATCTGGGTATTTCACAGTTTGAGAGGGGGGAAATGCTAAAAAAAAAAATCTCAGGACAGAAACCAAACTATATTAAAATAATGGATGGCCAAGAGACTCCCACCACTTCGATAACTGGAGCGTTTTCCAGGCTTCGTCAACCTTCTCAAGATTCAAATGCTGGGAAGAGCATCTGATTGGCCTAGATTGTTTCACCCATTCATAATTTGGCCATGGAAGGGCAGGACACTTGGCTTGGCAATCCTACCAAAACTGCACTCGGTGCGGGGCACCTGGGTGGCTCAGTTAGTTAAGTGTCCTGCTCTTGATTTCTGCTCAGGTCATGATCTCATGGTTCATGAGATGGAGCCCAGCATCAGGCTCTGTGCTCACAGCCTGGATTCTCTCTCTCCCCCTCTATCTCTGCCCCTCTGCTGCTCGTGTGCTCTCTCTCTTTCCCTCAAAATAAATACTACACTTGATCTTAGCCAAAAGGCCGAGAAGCAATTCTCTCAAAATAAATGAACATTTAAAAAAAAAAAAACTACATTCAATGGCACACAAGCAGTTCTCTAGGGCAAACGGGATTGCTTTGTATTACTTATAAGTGATGGAATAGACACTTGATCACTAGTCTCAGCAATCTATCATTTATCTCCTAATTTATTGGGGGAGGGGCATGCCATTGGATGCCTTATTCCGGTGTCCCTTGGAAAACTTCCACCCACCCTTTTTTCATTCAGTTCTCAGCTTATACTTTTATTTTTGGAGACATTGTCTATGATCCCCAACCAAAATATGGGCCAGGTGCCTGGATTTGGTGTTCCCAGGGCACCAGAGCTGTTCCTAGACAAACCTTGAGTCTTAATCTACGGGCCCTAGCACAGAAACAGGTATGTCGATGGTGTACCTAAAGTATTGTGGATTGGCTTATCTGACACCAAAGAAGTGTCTTCAGAAGACTTGCCTGGGGAAGAATAATAGGAGGCGAAGGGAACTCGAGTTGATCCCAGAGGAAAAAGACCCCTGATTGAGAAGTGAGTAAATGGCCACTGGAATGAGCATCTCTCACACAAAAGAAACACAAACACCTACACATTCTGCCCTCAAATCACAAAGGACCAAACAATTGGAGAGGAGACTATAGATCATTGCAGCTGGAAGCAATTAGCACAACTGCAGGTGCCGCGGACGCCAGGAGGGAGGGCGGTGGGCGGTGGGCCGCCCTCAGCAGGGGCGGTCCAACATTCAGCCAGAACCCTGGGCTGAAAATCGTGCCTTCATTGTCAGTCCCCAGAAAAAAACCAGGAATGTGGAACCTGGGCAGGGATGCATAGGCTCTGCCAAAGTCTGGCACCAAAAATAACAGAGTTAAACTTTATGGGATTAGCTAATTAAACTTGTTACCCTCTGCATGTAGCACTTTAAAAATATGTGAAAATGGTCACCACCCAAGCTAATGTGATAGATCTTCTCAGATAAAATAACAGCAGCCAACATGTGCTGGGCACTGTGCTAAAGCACTTTCCTAAACCATCTCCCTTAAACCCTATAGGGGATACCATGACCTGGCTTGCTTAATGTCTACTGTACCTCCTATGATTGCTTCCTATATACACTATAGTGTGTGGGAAACAGAAAACTACATTTCCCAGAATGCTTCATAGTTAGAGTCTACGTGTGATTTTGTTTATCCAATCAGACTTCTTGAAACTTGAGTTCCTTGATGTGTTAAGTAGGGAGATAATCCACTTCCAAATACAGATCTAGTTAGTCTAGTCCATTTGACTCTGGAATTAGCAGTGGTGAAGACAGCTTCCAGACTGCTACATTTCAGATATTCCTTGGACCAGCAATTCTGGTGACTTTGGATCATTGGATTATATCTAAGGTGATGTATTCCTAAATTTAGCAGTTAGGACAGTGACCTATTTCTTCAGCTCTACGACTGGCAGATGTAGGCGTTCTCTTTCTGGGCCAGGAGGACAATTTTGGAACTTATTTGAAGAGGCTGATCCTAGAGCCTGCTCCTCCCATCATTCAACAATTTTGTAAGCACATGATTCACTTGTATTCAATCATTTTCTGCTTGAAACACCTGGTGTGTTTTATATGATCTGCATCAATCCTGACTAAGCCACACAGTACTGTTCCCATTTCAGGGATGAGAATACTGAAGCAGAAAACAGAAACGTTACCTAGGAAGTGTGGCACTCTGTTTTGGACTCAGGAAGTTTGGCTGCGTGGAATACCCATCCACCACCGTGCTGTTCATTCATGCTTTCACCCACAGTTAGCTGTTGGAGGCCTGTAAGCCACGCAGTAAGCTCATCTCTGAGGGGTTACAGTAAAAAACAAAGTGGAAAATTCTTAGTTCCAACTCTCCTGGTTTGCAATAGAAAGCCAGATAGTTACAAGTGCACTTCAACAGTGATATGTTTGGCTACGGGCGTGCATTGGAAAGCGGTATGCAGCGTTTAAAAGCAGGCGGTCTGTATCAAAAAGCATTGCATTGTAAAAGAACTGGTTGCTGAAGGGATTCAATTCAAATTTCAGTTTACACATAATTCAGTCAAAATATCGATACGAATGGAAGAAGGGGGCTAGGAAGAGAAGAAGGAAAGAGTGGGTTGGTAAATAGGTTGGCGTCCTTTGCTGTCATGAAGCCCTTTGATCCTCCCCCGGGCTTCCCAACACCCCAGACCAGCAGTGTTATGTGACTTCAGAGCGGCTAGAACCCATCCGGGATTCTACCCTATGGAAGAAGAAAGTACGTTTTGAGTAGGGGACTTGAAAGGAGATAGCGTTCCCCACTGCTGGAAATTTCTTTCTGGTGCTGAGATGGAAGAACCTGGTAGCTAGGTCATGTGAGACACCTGGTCACTGCTGACTGAAAAAGAAAACTCTGGAGAAACTAAAGACTCTCCCAGTAGAGGCTTAATCTGCTCTTGGCAGAAGAAAGACTCCAGGGATGTGAAATCTGGTGAAGCCACAGAAGCACTGGAGCCATAAATATGCCCCAGGAAGGAATTTTGATTCTAAGTTTCGAGACCGAGAGTGACTTGAAACAAATGTACTCAAGGTTAGGGATTAAACCAGGGCAAGAGAATCGATAAGAATGAATAATTAGTCAGGTACCCAAAATTTCCTGGGGCATTAGGTTTTATTTTCTTTCAAGCCTTAACACTTTTGGACTATCCATATATCTCTTTGACATTTATTTAGATAGAGAATCATCTTTTATGAGAGAAGAAAGCTAGGTGCCCAGATGTCCAGGCCACATGTTTATCCCCAAGATAACTCAAAGGCATTGGGTTCTAATTGCTGTCCGGGACCCAGGAAGAAATAAAGAATTTTGTGCGTGCTGGACTTGTTGTTCTAAATGTAAAAATGACAGCAACATCATGGATTTTGCAGACAACTAAGGAAAAAATTACTCTAAGAAGAAATCTTGAGGTACGCGTGGACTTGGAAGATACTCAAGTTAAGCATATGTGCCAGGTGGATGGTTTCATTTGTTTTAAGAAAACAGGGATCTATGATCCTTTGCTGTCAATTCATCAGCTGACACTTTGTCATTTTCAGACACTTGCTATACATCACCAAGGAGCATCTCCTTCAATCACTCAACTCAATTCACAATGTAGAGACATGATGAACACCTACTATCCATCAATAAAATATGTGTTCGCCTCCTACTATGTGCTAGGTTTTGAGGAATACAAAAGATACAACAGTCAAATAACTGATGCTGGAAAATTAAAATTAATATAAGACATACCTATTTCTCTCCTCTCTTTCCTGAGAGAGAATCATTCTTTTTTTTTTGTTCCACTGAAGTCAGACTCTGTACTATGACTTTGACCAATAAAATGCAAGGGAAAGTGGCGTGTGTCATTTCCAGATGAAAGTTTAAGAGCCACTTCCTGCTCTACCATGGTCTCCTTTCCCGTTGCTGTGATGACAGGCCGTGTTCCAATAACAGCTTCTTAGTCAGCCTGGTTCTGGGAGGAGAGCAATACAGAGCTGATCCCTAACTGTGTTGCACTAGACACGTATCTTGAATAAGAAATAACCTTTTGTTTTTGTAAAAAGCAACGTTTTAAAATTCTTTGTTACCATGGCATAACTTAGCCTAATCTGACTAATACAAGACATCTCTATAAAACTAACATTTATTGGGTATTTACTGTACCCTGAGCATATGCTTGGGGCTGTATAGGCATTATCTCAGTGAATTCTCATAAAGATACCATGAAGTATATATACCATTACTACTGTTTTATAGATGTTGAACTGAGTCCCAGAACTAAATTCAGACCATGCCGTTCTATAGTATTGGATTTGGATTTCAGACTCTGGTTTTCTTGGCTCTCTAGAGCCAAGTTCATGGCTCTAGCCCATGAACTTAACCATTGTGTCATACTAACCCATAGATGGTAGGCTGAACACAATCACAGGTCAATAAGGAATTTTTATAATAGACTCTAAGTGCTTTGGGCAGTTCAGAAGGGAAGAGATCAATGTGCACTAGAACTTCTTGGGAATAACTGTAGAAGAGGTAAAATTTGAAAAATAGGTAGGTTAAAAGATAGGGAAAAAGGAAGCTATAATATTCTGTGACCTTTTGGAGTGGAAAGGGGGAGGGAAGAGACCTCATCTATCTGGGTGAAATAAGGCAATACAATGGATACACCAAACCTGGAAATTGGTTTAGTCTACCCTTAAGAACTTCACAGCCAGAGAGGGATGATGAGGCATTTACCCAAATTGCTATCATAATTCAGGCAAGCTCCATTTGGAAGCATTCTAGAATTCTCTATAAAGTTGTGTTAAGATGTATTAAACCAAGACTAAGTAGAAACCTCCTCACCAATGCAGGATAGGAGTTTGGAAAAAACAAGTCATCTGTGCAGTAGGCAGCTCAAGGATCCAGATTCAATAACCCCAAACACACAGAAGTCTTTGTTCCAGATCCAAAAGGTGCTGGTGTAGAAATAATCCAGTAAGGCAGTGGAAGATGGCAGGAGAAACGATTCTCTTACTATCCATCGCTGTTCCCAGCCGCATCAGACCAGAAGGGCTAAAGGAATTCCAAGGCTATTTTTTTACATCCTGCCTCTGGGCTACTGACTTAGGCATGGGATGAGGCCACGGTTTCATGGGGACCTCAGTGGTGGAGACATATTGACCAGTGTTTCTTGGTTCCTTACCTGTCACCTCCAGAGATTCTGAGGACATCTGGAGTTGCACTCAAGAATCTTCATTATTACCAAGCCCTTGTGTGATTCTAATGTTGATGGTTTTGAACTTGATTAAAAAACAAAAACATAACAGTAACAACACCAAAGAAAATAGTTTTCTGGAAGTTAAGGAAGGCCTACATTAAAACTAACTAGGGGTTCCAAGGTGGCTCAGTTGGTTAAGCATCTGACTCTTGATTCTGGCTGAGGTCATGATCTCATGGTTTGTGAATTCAAGCTCTACATCGGGCTCTGCACTGACAGTGTGGAGCCTGCTTGGGATTCTCTCTCTCCCTCTCTCTCTGCCCCTCCCCCCTCACATGTGTGTGTATGTGCACTCTCTCTCTTTCTCTTTCTGTCTCTCAAAATAAATAACCTTCAAAAAAATAATTAAATAACACTAACTGAAATACCAGGAATAATGTGATGAGTTCCTTGAAAGAGATAATGCTTTACAGGGATTACAAAAATAAAATAAAATTTAAAAATAGAAAATAATTCTGTGATGGGCAAAAGGAAATGGTGTGGGGGTGTTTCATAAGCCTCTAAAACTACATGTAAATAAATGTTTTATTGGCTCATTTGTATCTTTCCTGGAGAAAAATCTAAATTTTCATCAGATTTTTAAACTCAAAATATTTAAGAGACACGAAACCTGAATAAGTGCCATTTTAATTGACCTATTTTATTTTTTTAATTTTAATTTTATTTTATTTTGAGAGGGAGAGAGAGAGTGCATACACACACATCCACTAGCAAGCTGGAAAGGGGCAGAGAGAGAGGGAGAGGGAGAATCTTTGAAAAAAATTTTTTTAATGTTTTTATTTTTGAGAGAGAGAGTATGAGCAAGGGAAGGGCAGAGAGAGAGGAGACATGGAATCTGAAACAGTCTCCAGGATCTGAGCTGTCAGCACACAGCCTGACGTGGGGCTCATATTCCTGAACTGTGAGATCACAACCTGAGTCAAAGTCAGACTCTTACCCGACTAAGCCACTCAGGTCCCCTGAGAGAGAGTCAATCTTAAGTAGGCTCCATGCCCAGTGCAGAGCCCAATGCTGGGCATGACTTCTTGACTCTGAGATCATGACCTGAGCCAAAATCAAGAATCGGACACTTAACCGACTGAGCCGCCCAGGCACCCCTTACTTGGACTTTAAAGGGAGGCTGAAACTTTAGTAACCAGACAGACATGGTAGTATTAGTAATAGGAATGGCATGAGCAAAGACAGAATCAGGAAAGCAAGACAATTTTTTGTGACATATTAAGTTTGAGATGCTTATAGGACAGATGTAGGAAGTAATGCTGGGAAAGCAGGCAAGGGTAAGTTCATGGAGAGCCTTGATTGCCAATTATTCATAATGTAATAAGATGCCATTGAACGTGTCTCTCTGCCCTTCCCCTGCTCACACTCTGTCTTTTTCAAAAATGATGTGTTAGATCTGCCGTCCAGGAATATAAAACCCTCAAGTGTGTGGGATGGATTGGACAGTTGAGAGAATGGTGGAGATACTGGACAGCAAGCTCTAGTTAGTGCTAGCAAGAAGGCTGAGCACATGAAAAGCACAAAATAGAAACAAAACATATTTTTAAGGAATAATTGACAATATTTGACAATTAAGTGGATGGAGGATGGAGTCAAGGATGACCAACTGAGGTTGACTGTAAAGAGAAAGGATATGCCCTTTACAGGAAAAGGCAAGGCAGGTGTAATGACAACGGATCTTTACTGAACCACAAGTACGTTCCAGGCATGAAACATGGTGATTTGGGTGCATTATCTCTTTTTATATTTTCAAGAACTCTGTGAAGTAGATACTTCTATTTTCCCACCTCACAGGTGAGGAAATAGAGACCCAAAAATGTGTTTCTTGGGGCACCTGAGTGGCTCAGTTGGTTAAGCCTCCCACGTAGGTCATAATCTCACACTTTCTAAGATGGAACCTAAAGTTGGGCTCAGCACTCTCTGACAGTGAGGCACCTACTTGGGATTCTCTCTCTCTCTCTCTCTCTCTCTCTCTCTCTCTCTCTCTCTTATTCTCTGCCCCTTCCCTACTTGCTTTCCTTCTCTCTCTCTCTCTCTCTCTCTCTCAAAATAAGTAAACTTTAAAAAATGAATTTCTGGGGCACTTGGGTGGCTCAGTCAGTTATGCATCCAACTGCAGCTCAGGTAATGATCTCACAGTTCACAAGTTTGAGCCCCACATCTGGCTCTGCACAGGCAGCTCAGAGCATGGAGTCTACTTCAGATTGTGTATCCCTCTCTCTCTGTCCCTCCTCCCTCTCACTCTCTCTCTCTCAAAAATAAATAAACATTAAAATAATTGAATTTCTTAGGGTCACATGGGTAAAGCAGTGAGGAGCTGAGTCTGGAACCCAAGCCTATAAAACTTGAAAAGCCATGTTTTAAACCAGTAGACTATACGTTTTGATGGATATGAACATTAGTTCAGACTTGGAGCTATTTCAATATGTCACTTGAACATTCACATGGAGATGTCTACAACACATTTGGAAAGGTGGAAATGTAACTTAGGACAGTGGTTAGAAATGGAATCTGTGTTGTATGGTTGATGATGAGGCCATGGGATAGATGAGATCACTGAGGTGGAAAAAGCAGCGGGAAGAGAGGAGAAATAGATGCAGGGCTGGTGACCAGCCACCACTGGGGATGGGAGAAAAGAGGGAGAGCCAAAGACAAAAGGCAGAGAAGAGATTACAAATACAGGAGAATAATCAGGTACTGTCCTGCAACCTAAGGGAAGTGATAGCGACCAGAAAAAGAGGCCAATTATACACTGCGGAGAAGTCAAAGAAGATGAGGAACTGAGAAGAGCCTTTGAAGTTGTCAATTAAGAAAAGTCCGTTGTATAGAGTGTAATTTGAGTTAATTATTTGAAATGGGAGCCAGAATGAAAGATGTTCAAGGGTGCAGGATGGTGATAAGGGGAAGCAGTGAGAGCACACAGGATTTGGAGTCATCAAAGAAAGGAAGAAAGAGAGCAACTGGTCGTTCCAGATGGCAGCAGGATTCAAGAAAATCTTTTATTTGTTTATTTTCACTCAGTGAGAGTCTGAGCATGTTAACAGTGCCAAGGGACAGAGGTAGAGGTGAGCAGGGTTTGATGATGCAAGGGAGAGTGGGGAGGGTTGCTGGCATCACCCAAGGGAAGGACGGGCCTTGGGCAAGCACCAGAATGTTACTGTTCATACAAAACTGCTATCGCTATTTCTGTTACTATTAAAATAACAAAAACAATAATTGCAGCCTGGGTCACCACTAGGACCTCTATGGTTAATCTAGGCACATCGTTCAAGAAAATAAGAACGAAACAAGCCTCTAACCCATCCTTCTGGAAGTAAACACTTGGCTGTTGGGTCTTGGACAGGGTAGCATTCTTTGACTGGAGTAATCGCAACTTCTTCTTTGCAGAAAGAGGGCTCAAAGCTGCTTTGCAGCTCGGAAGCGCTGCGGCCCCTGAGCTTCAGCAATGTGTATGACGGAGCTATCCCTGGGTCTTCTTGCTGGGTAGCTTTATTGCAAGCTTCTGGTCAATGTCTTACTAAATCCAGATGGACAGAGAGGCTAGATTTGCCTCATTGGGGCCAATTAAGTGGAACTAGGAAGACATCCTACAACCTTTGCAGCAGTCAGGCTCTGCTGCCAAAGAGATTGTGACTTGCCCAAGGTCACATAGCAAGTGGCAGAGCTGGATCTTAAAAACCCACATCTCTAGAACCAGTCTCTTTCTATGGCACCTGGAAGAACACCTTAAGTACAGAATGTTGCTAAGAAGTTTCTTCCTATATACGAATCTCCATTTCTGTTGTCTTTTCTCTCCACCAACTCCAAGTTTCCCTCCACTGTGGGAAAAAGAAATGTTCAAAGCTGGCTTAGGGATGGGCTGTAGCATCCACATGTTGGCACATAGATGTCTCTTGATGCTTTTAATCATTAATGGGCTTTTTTTTTTTTGTCACAAAAGGTATTAGTTTCCTATTGCTGCTGTAACAAATTACTGCACATTGATGTCTTAAACCAACATAAATTTATTCTTTTACAGTTCTAATTGCCAAAACTTTGAAATAAGTTTCACTGGCTTAAGTCAAGGTGCCAGAAGGTCTGGTTCTTATGGAAGCTCCAGAAGAGAATTTACTTCCAAAAGCAGCAGATGTCTGTCATCTGACTCCTCCTGTGACTATATGGGGCCCACCCAGATAAACCAGGGTGCTCTCTCCACCTCAGGATCTCTAACTTAGTCACATGACAAACTCCCTATCAACATGTAAACTGAAACGCCCACATTCCTGGGATTGAGACATGGACAGCTTGAGTGGTCATTATTCAACCTACCACACAGAGTAAGGAGCAAATATATACTGATGTAGACATATGTCAATAAATCAGTTAGCAAGTATTTATTAAACACTTACTACATGCCAAGCTGTAATAGGGGAGGTGTAGAAAATCTATATCAATCTAAGGCATGTTCTCTTCCCTCAAGGACTCACAATTTTGCTGGTAAGAGGAAGCTAATATTTATGAAACAATTTTATTCTGAACTCTGGGGTACTATCTATAAATGCCATGGGCTACAGGAAGCTCACTTGAGTTGTGCAGGTTGGAGCAATCAATGAAGTTTTCATGGGGAAAATGCAGAGGCTCAAAATAGATATGTAGAATATGGATGGAGCAGGAAGAGAGGGAGGGAAGGAAGCAATTCTAAATGAGACTGCAGGAGCCAGAATGTGGCCACAGGAATAGAATAGGGCTGAGAAACATAGAGATTCACCAAGATTAGGGGTCAACAAATTATCAGTCCCAGGTCAAACTCATCACTCTACCTGTTTTTATAAATAAAGTTTTATTGGGACCCAGACATATTTATTTGATCTATGGCTGCCTTCATGCAACAATGGCAGAAAGGAACAGTTGTGACAGAGGTCATATAGCCCACGAAGCATAGAATACTAAAACAGTCTGGCCTTTTATGGACAAAAGGGAAAATCTGCCAATCCCTTCCCTAGATAGAATACTCAGTAAGTCTCTTGAACAGGAAAGATACTATAAAGACTCAAAGCAGAGACATAGCAATGAGGAAACTATTGTCTAAGCCAAGGTCCATCTTTAGTTCAGCTCCAGTCTTCCAGTCAGTTTGCTCATTTCATTCTTCTGTACCAGCCACAATTTTCATAAAAGCTCCGTGTAGGTCAGAAAAGGGGCTAGACAAGATAAAGAGCACGGATCAATCAGCAAAAGCTTCTTCACCCCTAACAACTGAGCTTATTTGTATTTTTAACAAACATTTCTTTTGTACATAGACTGTGGGGAAACAACAAAATTAGTCTCTGCCCTCCGGGATCTCTGAGCCTAATAGAAGAATCAACACAAACTCACAGGGAACAGTTAAAGTAAAGTAGGCACAAGGTGATAAAAATGTCAAAGTAAGGGAGACAGATGGTAAGTGTGTTGGAAGGAATTTACAGAAGAAAAGGATGAATGTGAGTTAGGTGTGAACAGAGCAGTTTGGGAAAGCCTTGAGGAAATGGGATCAGGTCTGGTCTTGAGGAATGGATCACATTTGGGCTGGAAAAGTGGATATGGAATACAGCATGATGGAAAGAAAAGAATGGCCACAAGTTGGAATTGTAATTATGAATAGGAGTCCAAAAAATAAACAACTGATACCATTGGGAAGGTAGAATACTAAATTGTGCATCCAAAGTACACAGAGCTGGAGAGAAACCATCACACCTACCACAGTATTCCTATGGATATAATGTCAGTTCATCATAGACGCATACATACGAGATGAAAAACGATGATAGAAGACAATGTATGGTAATCGTCAAATGGGTAGTAAAGGCAGTAACTGTCATAATCAGGTTATTCCTGTTTGAGAAAACATCATTAAAGAAATGTCTGGTGTACTTTGACAGGGCATTCCCTAATTTTCACTGATTACTATTTCTGCTACCACCCAAGGATAAAACGGAAGATGAATATTTATAGCCTTGGGACCACAGACCTTGCTTTCCAATTCTCCCCAGAGTTCTTTCTCAGTAGAACTTTTTTGGCTAGACCACAAAATCTAGTCCAACAGTGAATGGAATGACATATTTTTTTTTAACTCTGTGTAAATTAACCCTTCCTAATGCTAGACATGTCTCAGGATGATAAGGACAGTTGTAAGAAGCAACGAATTTCCCAACACTGGAGGTTTTAAAGCAATGTCTAGATAGTTGCTTGATAAAAATATTATCCGGGGTGCCTGAATGGCTCAGTCTGTCGAGTGTCTGACTCTTGATTTTGGCTCAGGTTGTGATCTCAGGGTTGTAGGATCAAGCTCTGTATTGGGCTCTGCAATGAGCATGGATTCTGCCTAAGATTCTCTCTCTCCCCCTCTGTCCCTCTCCCCCACTCATGCTCTCTCTAAAAAATAAAAATTTTAAAAATTTGCAAAAAGGATATTGTAGTAAAAATGGATGCATTGAACAGTGGGAAGCGAAGAGTGGGGAATTCTAGAAGAGATCTCTTTTGTGATCCCTCTTACACTGAGGGATCTAGGCATTCGTTATTTTAGGCTCAGTGGGAAAATGGTAACATCTACCTATAGAGCTCTTAGACCCACTGACCAGGATACAGATAAGCAGAAGGTGATTAAGTGAGGCTTGTAGTAGAAGGAGGGTTGCCAAATTCAAATCAGGCTTTGATTTCAGTTGGAAGTTGAGGGGACTGTGACCCTCTGGGGCAGTCTGAAATAAGGAAAATATGGGGAATGAGGAGGGAGGGCTCCTCTCTCGCAGAGAGAACCTGTGACTCAACAAGCCCTCCGCCCGGGAAGCGACACCAGGTCTGTTTGCAGGGCTCTCATGAACAGAACTAAACTCATCAACAGAATGAAGAAGTTAAGAGTAATATTGACTTTGAAGGAAATAAGCAGGCAGCGTAAAATCCCTATAGGAAAACCCATTTTTACCTGAGTCAAGAAACAGCACCACCCACCCAAGCAGAGTCTAAGAGACTGAGGGAGTTCATAGATTTCTTTTCTAGGGCTGCCATAAAAAAGTCCTACAAACTATATAGCTTAAAATGATAGAAATTTATTGTCTCATTGTTCTGGAGGCCAGATATCTGAAATCCAGGTGTTGGCAGGGCCATACTCCCTCTGAGGACTCTAGGGAAGAATTCTTCTCTCGCCTCATCTGGCTTCTGATGGTGACTGGAAATCCCTTGTGCCCTTGACTTATAGTGGTATCACTTCTGTCTCTGTCCCCACCTCCACATGACAGTGGTCCCTCTGTGTGTATTTCTTCAACAAGGCTTCTTATATGGACACCGGTCATTGGACACAAAGCCTACCCCGATCCAGTATGATCTTATCTTAACTAACCAGATCTGCAAGACAAAATAAAACCAACCAACCAAGCAAACACACCCACAGAAAACCACCTTGTTTTTAAAGAAGGTCATATTCTGACCTATTCAACCCAATGCAGTTGGGAACCCCAAATGTTGTTAAATACTACTCGAAACTGCTTGAAAATAGAGAAAGTCACCGATCTCTGCCCATGTTTGTTGTTTTTTTTTAATTTTTGGTTTACCATTTTTCTCCTTTCAGCAACAATAATGGCTAACGGGCATGGAATATCTGTTTCCCACCACACACGATTCTAGAGCATTCTCGTACTTAATCTTCACATGATGGGCATGATCATTCCCTCCATTTTATAGAAGAGGTAACTGAGAGTTAGAATAAGGAACTTGCTGAAAGTCACGCCAGTAGTAAATGCCAGAGCGAGGCCTCAAGACAAGGCCATGTGACTGAAAGACTGATAGAGATATGTAAGTGATTACTGATTAATACATATTTATATTGTTATCTTTCTGAAGTCATGTTTATATTAACATCATAATTGGGTGGAATGTATGCATTAATCTCCAGATTCTCAGTTATCTCTTCTTAGAAGGAAATGTATTCTTTTGAACATTTGTTATCCAGCCACCTCACGGCAACTCTGTTGAACTGGAGCGCACTGCCTCAGAGACACCAGCCAGACTGGACTGGAGGCAAGTGTCTCAAATTCTGCAGAACGAAAGTATTTCCGCCGCGTCTACATTTACGTGCAGCACATGTAAGGTGCTCTCATGTCAAAGGGGAAATTGCAACTGATGGAAAGGTGATCCCTCACACATGATCGTTATTACTATCATTAATGTTTTTATCATTATCATTTAAGACAGTAGTTCTCAACCAGGGTGATTTTTCTCCCCAGGGGACACTTGGCAATGTCTGGAGACATTGGTTGTCACAGTTGTGGGGAGGGTGTTATTGCATGCATTGAGTAAAGGCCAAGGATTCTGCTGAATGTCCTGTATGCACAGGACAGTCCCCTGGAACAAAAAATGATTGAGGTCTCAATATCAGTGATGCTGGGGTTGAGAAACCCTGGTGGAAGAGTCGGTGGTAAAAGAGGGTGCTCCTTAGGAGTCTCCTCGCTGAATATAGGGTTCCACTGTCACCCTGTCAGACTCGGCACTTAATCAGATGTTTCACGACCCTATACTAGTGACTCCTCTCTCAGTAGTGAAGACAATTGATAATGATGCTTAATATTTACTGACCTCTTACTACGTGTCAGGCACTCTTCTTAGTGCTTTTCATGTATGGGCTCGATCAGTCCTCGCTGTGGCTCTTCTGAGAGAGTGCCATTATTACTCTCATTATACAGATGAGGAAGTAAGGCACAGCAAGTTTGGGAACCTTGCCATAGGCTACGAAGCCACTGCAGGGCGTAGGAGGGTGCTGCTACGCTAGGCTTCATTATGCTCTTCCCCTCTCCTACCTCCTGCAGGTGAGCAGGCTGAGCACCTGGCTGCACCTTTTGTGAAATAATCCGATGAGTGGGAATAGGACTCCCACTTCACAGATGGGGAGTTAGAGGCGTCCAAAGAGAAGGAAAGTGGCACACTGTTCACGGGCATTAACCCAAAATATAGGAAATAGTGAGACCGTATGCTCATGTTCTCTTCCAATTCATATACCACATGTGGATTTTTTTTTCCCTCCCAAGAAGTCTTGTCTTAGAATGAGGTGTGCCTAGTAGAGTTTGAGTGACTCTAATAGTGCCTAATGAGTACTGCTGACTGGATAAATGGATGAGTGGATGGGTGCAGAGATGGGTGGGTGGATGGAAGGAGGGAGGGATGAACAGATGGATGGCCAGGTGACCAAATACTGAGCTGCCAAGATGGCTTAAGGAATGATATACTATGGGGGGGGGGCCTGGGGGGCTCAGTCGGTTGAGCATCCGGCTTCAGCTCAGATCATGATCTCATGGTTTGTGGGTTTGGGCCCCATGTCAGGCTCTGTGCTGACAGCTCAGAGCCTGGAGCCTGCTTCGGATTCTGTATCTCCCTCTCTCTCTGACCCTCCCCTGCTCTCACTGTCTCTTTCTGTCTCTCAAAAATAAATAAAAAACATTTTTTAAAATTTTTAAAAAAGGGGGATGATATACTAAGGAAGAGGGACTTAATTCCCGAAGGTGTAATTATAATCAAGAATCCTAAGTTCTCAAAGGTGGTAGCAAAGCTCGGAGCCTGCAGGACTGGAAGGAGCCAGAGACCAGAAAGAGAAGCATGACCTGAAATTTACCTGCACCCAAGTGCCATAGTATATAGCAGGCCCTTATTTTTCAGAGCCTGGAAATGAGGCACCTCTCCATGTGTCTGTATCTCCTTTCCCTTCTAGACAAAGGTTTTCCCAACCTCAGCACTATTGACATTTAGAGCCAGATGATCCTGTAATTGGGGGGAGGGGTAGGAGTCTTCCCTATGTATTACAGGGTATTTGTCTGTATCTCTAGCCTCTACCTGCTAATTCTAGTAGTACTACCCCAAGCCACAAAAATTAAAACATGTCTCTGGACATTGTCAGATGTCCCCTGGACGAGCAAAATTATGCCTCACTGAGAAAAACTGCTGTAGTCTATGAGCTCCTACAGATCAGGGCTTGGATTTCTTCACCTTGCTGGCAATTGCAGAGCGTGGAACAACAATAAAACCTTCATAAATGTCTGTGAGTTGATAGATGGCTTACCTCCTCTGGCAGGAAGGAAGTCAAATTTCAGGGAGAAAACATTACAGGAGAAACGAGGGAAGGTGAGAGACGGGCAGGGAAGGAGGGAGAAGGAAGAAAAAAGGGAGGTCGGGAATAAAAAGATAAGAAGGAAGGTGCAAAGTAGAAGGAAAAGGAGGAGCGTGTGGATGTCAGCAGGACCCCACCCACACCCGCCGTGGCCCATTCCTGGGCCGGCGGCTCCAACAGGTGTGAAGTAAATCTCAAACTCAGCAAGGAGCTTCAGGTGACGTCCCCTCTGCCTGAACCAGAGAACTCACAGTGCTTTCCATCATGTTGCTTAGAAGGGACCGGGATAGCTTTTTGTGTGTATGGATATGTGTGTGTGAGAGAGTATAATTATCCATCACTGATTAATCTTCAGACTGAGTCAAGCATTCATTGCAAATCCTTGAAACAAACAAGTCTATTTATATTTTAATTATTTTCTTGGGTTTCAGGTTGATTTGTCTTTCTTCTGCATATTTATGAAGCCTTGATCCTATGGTAACCTTATCCTTACCTCTTGCAGAGCAGGAGGAAGGCAGAAAGATAAAGAGAAATACAGAGAAGCTGGCTCTACCCCTTCCCTCCCCCAGGACGCCACAGCATTCCCTATAGCCCTAGAGAAAAGTGAGGATGACACAGAATAGAGACCATTTTTTAAAATTAAGGTATAATTAATTAGGATCCCTTGCCCATGGCTGTCACTCTTATTTAAGGTGACCTCAGCCCTCTTGCTGGAGTCTGATTTCGGTCCTGGCTCCTTTTGCCTCCTTGCTACCAGTATACTGTAGTCACCTTGCATCTTTATTATGTATACATTTTCCAAATGACCCAAATTTGTTCTTAAATTGTACAAGGATTTTCTATAAAATTTTATCAGTGAATTTGGATGATTGAAGAAATCATGCAGTTTTCATTCCTTAGCAGTCCATTGTAACCCGGACAGGAAAAAAACGCGCAGGTGAGATCAAGGGCAAAGTGTTCGCCAGGTTGGCATGTGGATGTACAGCCCCCACTGTTGGTGACAGCCCACTAACAAACATCACAATAACACTGGATCCAAGCCCTCGATCCAGCAGCTCGGGGCTACACTCAGCACTGCCTAGCTCATCATTTGTCTTCTTTAGTAGGTCATTCGTCAACAAATATTCATTCCCTCCAAAAGACCTCCCTCTCTAGCCTTCGCAAGCAGCCCATTGATGTTGGACTTGGGCGTTTGACTTGCGTTGGCCTCCTGGTGAGAAGAGTATGCTTTCCTCTTTCTCGCTGTGGTCAATGGTGTGTTAACAGACATGATGCCAGCAGAGGCTGGGGCTTATGGCTCCTATCACTGTGGAAAGAAAACGCCTTAGGAAGCTGCTGGTCCAAAGAGGATGAGAGACTCATCCCCCTCAAATCAGACCAGCAAATTGGAGCCAAAGCTGGCTGAGCCTTCTCTAGATTAGCTGAGCTCCAGCTGACTGGTTGATGTATGAGCAAGAAATTAACAAGTGTTGTCTTATGCCGCTGGGTGCTGGGAGGAGTGTTATCACAGTTTCAAAGTTTGATTGCCTTGACAGGCCCAGCTTTACCAAAAATGCCGATAGGACATATGATCTGGTGCTGGAGCCCGATCTCGGGGAAACAACGCCTGCCTTGCCCGGCACGGAAATGCCGGCTGATCCAGGTCCATCATATTCTTACAGAAGAACGATCGTAACTCTTACGTAATGACTGCGTAAGTGCTATGTGGTTTCCAAAGCTCTCTGATATGCTTTGCTCACCTAACATTATCAGGACTATAATGTTATATTATTTTCATCTCCATTTCTTCTCCACTGAGTAGACTGGACTCAGATAAGTTAAATGATTTAATTAAAATGATACAGTCAGTAAATGGATGGTCAACCTTCATCTTCTCCTTCCAAATTTCGCCCTTGCGTCATATTGCCTTGTTTGTTGTACATATAAGTCACGTTAGGCGATGGGAATTGGGTAGAGACAGGGCGGGTCTTCAGTCCCCTACGTTGTCCCTGTCGCAGCAGCTTTTAGCCCTGTGGGCACAGGGCGGACCACCTCATCCTCTCGGAGACTGTTCTCAGGTGGAGAAGACAGAAGTGTAGACGCTCACCCTCCTATTCCTCTCTCCTCCCGCTGCCATGTCACCTGCCCCCCTGGGAGGTACTCATCTTGGCTTAAGGGTCTCTGAATATCATGCAGGTGGGAAGTACTATTCTGGGAAAGTCAGTCCCACTCAGCATGTCTGAAAATCAAATCAAACAGGACGCCTGCTCTCCAGAGATAATGGCAGAGGTTGGCAAGCTTTTCCTGCAAGGACCACATACTCCATTTTCAGGCTCTGAAATCTGCAGGCATAGCATGAAAGCGGCTGTGGACGACCTGTCCATGGATGGGCCCCAAACACATGATTTATAAACATAAGGCGGTGGCAGGGTTGTGCCCAGTGGCTGCGGTTTGCCTGCCCTGTTTATAGGCTAATAGAGACCTTAACACAAATGATGGCATCAGCGCTCCCTGTCTTGGAGGTGATGTCTTACAGTAAGACGAGAGTGCTTGTCCTTCGTTCCTCTTCTCTTCCTTCCTTTTTACCTCCAGCCTTCCTTCTTTCTTCCTTCTTCCTTCCTTTTCCCCATATTTCTTGTCTCTTCTATTGTTCTGTTTCTACTGTCTTTTCTCTCTTCCTTCCTTTCTCTCTTTATCTTTCTTTTTTCCTCTCTCCCTCTCTTCCTGTTATCTCTCTTCCTTTCTCCCTTCCTTCCTTTCTTCCAAACTATCCAGGCCTCCGCCCCTTAGCTCAGCTGGTTCCCTGGACCTCTGCAAGCCCTGGGCACTTTGTTCCCAGCTGAGCCCTGGGGAGGGAGGGGAAGGGGACACCCAGGGAGCGGGGAGGGAGGACAGTTCGGCGGGGAAGGGGGGTGCTGCCATGTCAGCACCCTGGCCCGTGGCGTAAAGGTGCAGAGCGTCTGCTCCTGAGGCTGCCTTCCAGTCCTCCTTTCATCTGGAGTAAGACTCTTTAATTTGTAAACATTAATAACCATTATTATTATTAAAAAGGAAAGAAAGTGAGTCGCCCTGTAACTAATTACTTTAAGTGTTCTCAACAAGGCACAGTTCAACTCCTTTATAAAACCTCCTGCTGTGAGGACCAGATTGTCATTATGATCAGATCCTTCCTTAGACCTATTAATTTTACCCAGAATAACAGCAGAACAGATGCAAGAAGAAGGCTAGTCTGATTAACATAATTCTTTTCAAAGACCATTTCCTCCCTAAGGGCCACCGTACTGAGTCTTCTATCTTGTCTCAGATCTAATTACATTCAGGAGAATTCAGACACTGACGGGCCATCTCAGCAGATGTCACTTCTCAGATTTGAAGCACACTTCAGGATATGAAACCTTATCAGAAAATCAATTGAAATTAACAATTCCCTCTCTCTTTTTCTCCATCTCTTCCCTCTGCCAGCGCTCCCTCTCCCTGTGTCTTTTCCTCTCTCTTTCCCTTTTCTTTGGCCAGATTAGAGTTGTTTCCAAACACTAACCTTTCTCAGGAGGAGAGACAGCATTTCCGGGAATTCAATAAACCTGAAACTCAAGCCTACGCTTACCTTTTGAAGTGTTTCTCCGCTTCTCCTGCCTCAGCATAATGAGTGTGTGTGTGTGTGTGTGTGTGTGTGTGTGTGTGTGTGTGTGTGTATTATGAGCAGCAGTTCTTGAGGGTCTCTGTAGGGTGTAAAAATAAGGTAAAAACAGGAGAAACAGGGGCTTTTGCAGCACATTGAAAAGATACACACCACAAGCTGCCTCTTAAGTATCTGATCTCTGATTGAAACCAGAACCGATTTGGATCCCAGTGTCTGATCTTTGATGGGCAAGGGCAGTGGGTTTACAATGGAGTCTCTTGCTGCTTTTAATGAAGTATTTGACTTTTCGCCTGCTGCTTTCAATTGAGCTCTGGGAGCTTTGGATAGAAGCTCTTGGGGGAGCCGCAAATTAGCGGGGGTTGGGGTTCTGGCGCGTGGTGCCTAGGTTAAGATGCGGCAGGCCTGGAGTTCTAGAAACTTCTTGCTCAGCCTCACCCCGAGCTCCAGGACCTTTTGTTCTGGGGTCTCAGGATGTAGAAAACGAGGCCTGGAAAACCAATTGGCTAAAAACCAACCAACCACACTGTTTTTTTCCTGCTGCCGGGCTTAAGCTCTTACTGTGGTCTGCCTTGCTCTGCCCCCCAAAGTCGCCTGGGTACGGGGAAATAATGCCACGGGACATGACTGTAGCCAGAGACCGTGGAGGAGCCATCCATCCTCCACATCCTGGGAGACCCACGAGGAAAGAGCTAGAACGTGGGAACATGAAGTTCTGCATCACGCATTGGCTCTTTGCGGGCTGCAGAGCGCCACGCCGACGAGGAGCATAAGGGGCCTCCCCTCCCCAAAGCCCGGCTGTGTCTCCGAGGCCCTGTTCCTCGGATCTGCCAGCCGGGTGTGCCCCCCACAGAGCCCGCGGCCTTGGCACGGCCCCCCGGGAGCTGCGAAGTAAGGGCGCTGGAGCACCAGGGGCGCGAGCATCCCTTGGCGGGAGTGGAAAGCCTCTGACCTTTATGCCGGTGGGGCGAGAGCTTGAGAGGAACGTGCTAGAAACAGCAGAAGAGGTGGAGAGAATTATGGAAACCGGGGCCTCTTTGTCATTTTCTGGTTCGCGTTGAACATCCTGCTTGCTATCCCAGAGAGAGAGGGGGAATGTGACTTTTAAATCCGTGTCAGTGCTCTTTGGCCTTTCCATGGCCCGGCCCTGAGAAGACACCGGCCTGTTCGTAATTGATGGATGAGAGGTCGTTCTGTCTCCCGCATTACGCTCCGAGCTCTCTGAAGAAGGTTCAGGCTTAGGCCACAGTCAAGGCAGTCAAACCAGAGGAAAGCAGCCCCTAGGCACCTGCAGCGTTCGCTGTGTGTGACGTCATTGTCTCCCGGCCTGCTCTCGTGGGAGAGAGGAGGCTCGCCATGCTGGCCGCTCAGGGGGTCCCGAGCAGAGGGTGGCCCCTCACACCCTCTGTGCGCCTCCAAGCCCGTCTGCAGGCAGACAAATGCATTAGGGCTGGTGGCCCTCGAGGCTGCGGGGCCTGCTGAGTATTCCTGTCATGCTTGGCCTGCGGCTGCCTTCGGAGAAAAGGAGCCCCACGAAGGCTCAAGTGGAAGGGATGGAGGTGAGTCTCAGAAGCCCGGCCTCTGCCTTGCCTCCTCTGAGTTTAAATAAAGCGACGCTCTGTCTGGTCCGGGTGGTCTGAACGGAAAAACCGATGGTTTGTGACTGCGACGTCCTAATAGCCAGTCCAATCCAAGATGTGGTGAAAAATAAAATGATTGCGCAGTGGTTTTGCTTTGTAGATTCTTGCATCCACCCAGTATTTATTAAGCATCTATTATGTACATAGTAATGTGACAGTTCCTGGAGGGGGGTGATAAATAAATCAGACATGGCCTCTGACACTTAAACTGTTTACCGTACAGTGGACACCCCCCACACACAATTTCCTGCATCTTGGGGTGTTTTTTCACTTAACAGTATACCTTTGGGATTGTTTTATATTAGTATATAAAGGTACGTCATGTTCTTTTTAGTATCATATAGTATTCTATTGTACTATATATACACACATATATGTATATATCTACATATATACAGAGAGAGAGAGAGAGAGAGAGAGAATTATAATCAGTGTCCCATGATCGGGCACATCTAGAATAAATTCCTAGATGTGGAATTGTATATTTCATTTAATTTTTAGCAGTCTTGTTAAATAACTCTCTTTAGAAGCGATACTAAAGAGATATGACAGCTGGTTTCCGGACACTCTGAATGGCCCTGTCTTACAACATTCAAGTATTTACAACTGGCAGCTTCATTTTGCATTTCTCTTATTAGGACTGAGGCTGATAACCTTTTTGTTCATCTAAAAACCATGTGTATTTCCCCTTCTCTGAACTTTCTGTTTATTTCATTGTCTATTTTCTAATGGGTTGTTGGATTTTCTTTATTGATTTGTAAACACTCTTTACATAAGCGCTCAGGTCTTATCTACAGTACTCCAAAAACAAAAAGAGTTTTCACAAATTCAATGGCAAAACTCACTTGATGGAAAATCTTGACCTGGTTTTCATGTGAGGTTTTATCTGTCTCACTTAGTGTGAATATTCATGTGTTTGCTGCAGAAGTCATAATGCATTTGAATTCATAGAATGTGGCCCTACAGAACACTGGTGGTGTTTCACAGAATTCAGTATATCCCCGATATTAACCTTCCAAAAACAAAATTAAAAAGCCTAATGCTTTCAGATAAGAAAGTATTTCTGAAAGCATTTTCAGAAAGTATTTACAAAAAAAGTTTTTTTCAAAATGATGCTTCCCCCCTCCCCCCAACATATTTGGAGTCAGAAAATGCAGGAACCAAGCAAAGTAAGCATTTCTTTGTGTCCAGCGTCTAATCCAGATTTTGCATCTTGCGATCATAATCTGCCAATGCCGTGGCCATATTTCCATGTGGGAGGCATTTCAGAATACATGATGGAATCAAAGTAGCCACTAGAAATTTTTTTATTTGCAAATTCAAAGTTGGCAGATGAGGCCACTTACAGAAATGTTACGCACAGTTGTCACATACGGGGGCCCTATTTCACACAGCAATAGTTTTCTCGTCTTCTGTTCCCTAATAAATCATATATTGATGGCAACAAATTGGAGACAACTTAGTCAAAAGGCCTTCCTCCCTCCGAGCTAATAAATGATGCCTCCCGTGCTTTCTCACGGTGCTTTTATGAAGTCCTGGTTCACATTTCGTATTTGATCCACCTGGAATTTATTTTGGCATAACAGCTGAGGTGGAGCTCTGACTTAATATTTTATCAGATGGCTACCCAGGTGTCCCCATCCAGGTTTCATGGTAATCCGTCTTCACTCCATTAGTTTGAAAGGTCATCTGCCTAAGACACTAAATTCTTTTGTGTATTTGGGTCTATTTCAGGGTTTTCCTGTTGGGCGCTTTGATACGTTTATTTAGTACAGAGGGTGGGCTACTGCCTTATAATGTGATATTGCCATCCAGGAAGCTTCCTTCAGCTTTTACCTCCCTCAACGCTGGTCACTGTCTTGCCCCTCCATGCCGCTGACAACGCTCCTGTTCTATATCCCTTCCCCTTCAGATGGTAAAGTATAATTCAGTTGGTTCTGATTTGCGTTTCTGTTACTATCAAGGCTTATATATACATATATTTTTGAAGTATTCAGGTATCTTCTTCTATAAATGAGCTGTTAGTGTCTTTCCCCCAGATTTCTAATGGGATGTTCAACTCTTTCTTGATGCTAAAAGTGTCCTTTAAAAATCTTTGCCAGAGATGGAGTTGATGTCAAAAGCTGGGTTTGTGAGGTGCCTAGGTGGCTCCGTTGGTGAAGCGTCCTACTCTTGGTTTCAGCTCAGGCCATGATTTGACGAATGTGGGACTGAGCCCTGCATTGCGCTCTACTCTGAGTGCGGAGCCTGCTTGGGAGTCTCTCTCTCCCCCTCCCCCACTGGCGCACGCACTCTTACGCGCTCTCAAACAACTGAGTTTGTAAGAGCAGGCTGGATGGAGGAGACTGTTCTATATCTTCAGCAGTGTGCCCCAAAGTGGAGTCTTTTAGATGGGGAGGGGTAGGAGATAGGTAAGAACAATGCTTGCTGTGGACTGGATGTGGCCTCCCCAAATTCACATATTGAAGCCTAATCCTCACTGTGATATTTAGAGGTGAGGGCTTTGGGGGAGAATTTGGTTATGAGAGCGGAGCCTTCATGATGGGATGAGTGCTCTGGAAACATCCCCTCTCTCTGATCTCTGACACAGGAGGACCCAGAAGAAGAGAGCCATCCACCAACAGAACTGGGCCTTCTCTAGAGCCTGACCACCCTACCCTGATCTCCAACTCCCTGGCTTCCAGAACTGTGAGAAACGAATTTCTGTTGTTTAGGCCACCCAATCCACGGAATTCTGTTATAATAGCTTAAAATGACTATTGCTGAACATTTGCCAGCTACTTATGTGCCAGCACTTTCCGAGTTTCTGTTTATTGTGTCATCAGAATGACCTTACATTGTGGGTCATTCTGTCATCTCCAGTTCTCAGATAAGGAAGCTAGGGCTTGGTGATTAAATAACAAATTCAAAGTCACCTGGCTAGAACATTATAGAAGCACAACTAAATTCCAGCGCTCTGACACCAAAGCGGGGTCTCTTTTTTTTAAATCTTTTTTTAAAGTTTATTTATTTTTGAGAGAGAGAAAGAGTGGGAGTGGGGAAAGGACGGAGAGAGAAGGAGACACAGAATCTGAAGCAGCTCCAGGCTCTGAGCTGTCAGCACAGAGCCCAACGTGAAGATCAAACTCATGAACCACAAGTTCATGACCTGAGCCGAAGTCAGACATTTAACTGACTGAGCCACCCAAGCACCGCCAACGTGGGTTCTCTTAATGTCTGTATCTACTGAATCCTACTGGCTCCAGGCTAGTGGAAAAATCAGATCTATTCATACACAAAATCATGAGGTAGTCAGAGTTCGTCTTCACCTGCCCCGTTTCTGTGTCTGTCACAAGATGGACAGGTGTCTTATGCCCTGCGCCCTCCTTGTCCATCATTACCCGCTGTCCTGCAGCCTCTAGGTGGTCAGAGTTCTTGACCATGGCACCCAATGGGCCTGACCCCCGCTGGTGGAGCCCCCAGGTACGGACATGTCCCTGAACCCTTCCTTTTTTTTCCCCATCCAAATGTCCCTGGCCTTTGAACTAAAAGCCACAGTTTCTGCTAATTTGCTCAACCAAATTAGGCAGAGTTTTTAATGAATGCTAATGAATTAATATATTATTCACACAGAAGGCAGGAAGGGGATGAGTAAAGAGAAAGGAGAAGGAAAAACTGAGCAAAGTGTACCAAGTGACAAGTGTGAACTTGGCTTTCTAGGTAATATGAGACCTCTTTCCCTAGGAATTTTCCTGAGTAAGGAAAACATTGGCTTGGGGCAAAACTAGAGGAAGATAATCAGGGACCCGGTGGGCCTTAGCTGCTGGGCGTGTTGAGTCTCCCCAGCCTGGATCCACGGCAGAACTTGGTCTCCAGCGCTGGTGGCTTCCCTGGCACAATACCTCCACTCCAGCGGTCTAGTGGGGCTGCTGGAGCGTTGGCTGCGGGGGTGAAGTGCGGGAGGCTGTCCCTGCAGAGCTGGGCCTTCCAAGAGGACAATGCTTAAACGGGCAAATCAGACAACATTTCATTCTACTAGCCCCCCAAGCCTTCCCCTACTTGATCCAGAGCTATATAAAGAAACTTAAATAACCCTGCATTTATAGCCAGCTCTCAAAATCTTTTAAACCTGAAGGCAGTTCCCATTTGCAAAAGATCTACCTCATGTGTCTCCCTGAGGATTGTTCCTGCTGCTGTGACACCAAAGACCAAGGAGAGGACGCTAGACACAGGACGAGGGTGCGCCTCTGTATTTCCCACCTCGGATTGTAGAAACGGCTCGGCTCTGTTGTTGCAGGAGGACCAGGGGTGGGCAAGTGGGAGGTGATCTATATATTTTGCAATTAGCGAGGATAATGAAGTCTTTTTGGAAATGTTTGCTTGAGGCTCCGGGTTTCTCTCTAGACTTTTCTCCGTTGACAGTGAGAGATGCTTGGGGGGTGCGTGATGCACAGACCCGAATCCACCTCAGAGCCACCCAGCCCTAAAGTGGGGGTCTGGGTGCGATGGGCACTCTGGTCCCCTCCAGCCAGATGCTCCCGCGATCGTGTCTGTCTTTATCTGAACTGCATGCAGAAGAGGGAACAAGAAAGGACTAATTATACTCAACTGAATAGAAACATTATTAAGAATAACCCCTTACATTTTTTTTCTTATTACTGTGCCTTTTTACTCTCTTGAGGCACTACGATATTTCAAGGCTATCATGAGTTTAAAAGAACCTCGCTATTAGCCGGTGGAAATAGAGAAGATGGGAATTGTTCTCCCCTTTCTGTGGAAGAGGAAACTGAGGCCTAGAGAGGTCCAGAGGCTTGTGTAGAATCCCAACAGCAACCCAGGTTCCTCTCTGCCAGCCTTGCCGTTTCCAGTAGATGTGCTTTCTCTCCCTGCAAGACGCGGTCTGCTGATTAGAGAGGTTTCTTTTTCCCAAGCCCCACTGCATTGGGCAGAGGCATTAAAAGCCTCCCCGGGTGACAAATCCTGGGGCCGACAGGTAGCTTTCCATTAATAAAGCAAAAATACAAATTAAGCTGTCCTCTTGGTGATGCTAAGACTCGCCCCTCCTCCCCCACCCCCTTAGGAATCCACAAACACATCTTTAAATAACAAAAGAAAATTGAGTACCTGATGCAGTTAGCCGTGGCCCCGTGGGGGCTGGGGAGACCAGAAAAGGAGTCTATTATTTTGCACCTGTCCTGCCCAATAGCTCATTGTGTAGCAGTATTTACTTAAAAAGCAGAAGAGGAAATCATTATTTGCTCTTAGTCCTACGATTCCCGTGGCTACACTCTTTGGAGGAAGTGCTTTATTTTATTTCTTTTTTCCCCTTCTCCCATGCCTGAGTTACAAGAGGTAAAAGTGTCAGTGCCTGGCGCATACGATACGGAGAATCAGCACAGAGGCCAGGATGGCAGTGTGGCATACGCCTGCCCTGCTCTCTTTCATGTCTGGACAGCGATGAAGAGAAATGAGCTCAAAGGGAGGTCTCTCTCTCTTTCTCTCTCTCTTTCTCTCTCTCTTTCTCTCTCTCTTTCTCTCTCCCTCCCTCTCTCTCCCTGTTCCCTCATTCTCTGTCCCTGTTTACAAGAGCTGCATATACATCATATATGCATGCAGCATTACATACACACTTTGTGTGGTACCCATGTCATATACAGGTATGTGTATATTTTACATGTATCACCTAAACATACCTATGTGATACATGGCGTATTAAATACACACACACACACACACACACACACACACACACGCATTCTGCTTCCCTCCTCCCAAACAGAAATGCTAGTGAAACACTGAAACAATAAATGAAAAAATATACAATCCAGAGCAGGGAAAAAAAAAAAAAGGAAAAGCAAATCCCCCGTTTTAAATGTTATAAGTGTCTTCCAGTTACTAATGTCTCCCCCTCTTAATGGCTGTGTTTCTCCGGCTGGAAATTGGCAGCAATCAGCTTTACAAGCGTTGGGGAAAGATTTACTTGGACAGATGAAAGAAAATCATTTCCTCCTAAATGCCGGCACCCACCAAAGATAGTGTGGCACTCCCCTGCTTGGCAGAGGGCAGCGCGTTTTGAAGGAGCTTGTTTTCTTGGAAAATATAGTCATTGGGCAGGGAAGACAAAAATATGACCGGGCTGGTAAAAATGCTATTGTTAGAGGTAATAAGGTGTTAAGGGCAGTGCTTTTCAAGAGAAGAGCATTTTCTAAAGCTCTGAGAGCAGGGTGGGTGGACGATAAATGGCCCAGGGTGAGAGAGAGGCCCAGCAGGACTGGCCGACCTGTCTTTAGCGGTCTCTGTGCCCTTTGCATGCCCATGGAGCACCGTGTGGAAAGAACCCCGCAAGACCACTTTTTCCCACCCCCTCCCCTCTGACGCCCAGAGAGGAGAGAAACCAACCGACCCATGTCATGAGTGGTTGGAGGTGGCGTAGGAGCTGGTGATGCCAAGACATCCAGGGGCCTGCGGCTCATGTCCCATTAACTGCACAACGTCCGAGGTCCTTTGTCCTAGATGAGCACTTTGCAACCTCACTGTGTTTGGGGGGCTCTCAGAGAAGGGGAGGAAAGTAGGAGCCAGCTCCTAGGTTCCAGCCCAAACCAACTGCCGTCGGAGTAGTAGCTTGGCTTGTGTTCTCATTAGTTGTTGTTAAGATACAGCTGGAAGAGGATCCAGGACTGCTGAAAAGAGTCCGCAAACCAATATTGCCTCATTGGGCAGCCCTCTTAGGCTGCCATTTCCTTTCTGGAGCCTCACCCTCCTCGCTGCTCTGGCTCTAGACCCCAACCACTCTTGAGACTTACTTTTTTGCACCAGTTCGCTACTTGCCCAATTTTGATCTTACCATCAGTTCTGGCTTTCCTTCGTAACCCTCCATCTTCCCTTTGTACTTTGGGCATGGCATGCCATGCTCTGTCCCCCAGGGTGACATCAGTTCCTCCAACTGTTATTTTGACCTCTTCCCCACTCACTTCGGAAGCTCTCACTGGCTGCCTTGTGTGACTGCTTCTGCACTTGACTCTGGGGGACACTTTATAATCTTTCTGCTGCTGACGCCCACATTTATTTCTCCAGCCAGGATCTCCAACGGGCCCCCGTTTATGACTTATATCTTCCAATATGTCCTGGATCTCGTTGCATGAAGGTTTCATGTCATAACCTTCCCCTACAAACCTGGCTCTGCATCTGTTGACAATCTCAGCAGGCAGAACGAGCCCGTAAGCCACCATCCAAACCAGAGGTCAGAGAGCGACCTTCTTGCAAGCCAGTCAGTCACCAGACCTTTGTCTCCATGATCCCACCTCCTCCTCACTTCCACTCCCACCCTGCCATGCGCCCTGCTCCTCTTGCCCGCAGCCCACCCCAAGAACCTCGTTAGCTCACCATCTTGGCTCTACTCTGTCTCTCCTGCATTTGTTTCCTGCACAAACACAGGAATGGCCGACTGAAAGGGCAGATCCCACCGCTGTGCCTGGATGTGCTAGCTGTGGCCTGCTGGGGTGGAAGTGTGGTCTCGCCCCTGCCCACCTCTCCTGCCTCACCCCTCAGCCCGCCCACCTTGCACTTCCCTCTCCAGGCCAAACTGCGTGCGGTTTCCAGCATTCCACTTTTCTCCTCATCTTTGCCTTTGCTGATCCTTCTGCTTGTCATGAGCTTCCTAGCACCTCCTCCCCAGCAAATTTGGGCTCTTCTAAGTCTCAGTTGGGGCCTTCTCTGTCTTGAGCCTTCCCCATGTCTTCCCTTTCCTGTGGCTCTCTTGGCACCGTGTGCCTCCCTCTCTCTACATACTCATTCCACCCATGTTTGTTGATTTCCTGCCTTGTACCGGGCAGGGCACCAGGGACAGGGTAGTGACTACTGCATCTTAGATATTAAATTCCACCAGGTGAGAAAGGAAGAAACAAGATACCGAAGTGATATCTTTAGTATGTTCGAGAGTGATAAGCACTGAGAAGAAAAATAAAACAGAGACAGGCAAGAAACAGCATTGAGAGGGGTTGAAATTTAGATGAGGTGACTGAGGAAAGCGGAGGGGAGGGGACATCTGAGAAAGACCTGAGGCCCCTGAAGGAAGGGCCATGCAGATATTTGGGAAGAGAATTTCAGGGAGGCAACAGCAAGTGCTAAGGCCCTGAGGTGGCAGTGTGCCCAGCATGTTTGAAAAAAAAATATAGTGAAAATGCCACCAGAGATGGGGGGAATAAACACATAGGAGATGTCAGGGGGCTAGTGAGGGACAGGGAGGACACAAGTCCCAGACCTGTCGGCCACGATGAAACAGTGGCCTTTACTCTGAGGAGATTGGAGCCACTGAGAACTTAAGTGGAGGAGTGATGTCTACTGTGTATTTAACCGGGTCTCTCTGGCTCTTGTGTTGAAAACAGACCAAAGGGAAGCAAGGGCAGAAGGAGGGACACAAATTAGGGGGCTATGGGAATAATCTTGGCAAGAGGTGATTTTTGTGTGACTCAGGGATTTGGCAGGGGAAGTCGTTGATAAAAAAGGGATCATATTATGGGCATTTTTTGACACAGGGATGAAAGGATCTACTGAATTCATGAAGTAATTGATTACAGAACTAGTCATTGATTGTCTAAAAGGTAAATCATTGTGCTTGGGGAGGGGAGAGATAGAAGGCCTAGTCAAGTACACACGACAGTCCTTTGCCTTCTAAAACCCCACTGGTTAGGCAAGGCATTATGGGAAATACACCCAAATGTCAAATAACCATAAACAAGAAACAGGTAAGAATGGAGCCATAGCCTCCTTGTGAGTCAGGGTCAGCTAGCTGCTGTAACAAATAGTCCCACGTCTCACGGTTCACTTACCCCGGTGTACTTCTCCCTCCCTTGCTGTATGCATGGGCTGGTGGGTGGCAGGAAGGTTGGCACTCTTCTCTTCATCACGGTCAATTAGCCTCCTTACATCAAGTGTCTCTATCATTCCCAAGGTCCCTGACTCCTTTTCTGTATCCTCTTCTTGCTTTACCACTATTTTTAGGGTTTAAAATTCCTTTTTTACTTTTCTCCTGTTCCCTGAGTACTCATAAATTCCAATGTAATAGGAGTGGGAAGGAATGTATCCACTCTGGACCAAAGCTGTTTAGAACACTTAGAATTTTTCTAGATTCTCTTTCCTTACCTCCTGACCAAAAGTGCAGAATGCAAGGGAGGCTGAAAAACATAGCTGATCAGTGTGCCAAGGCAGAATGTGGGGAAGCACTGAAGGTTTCTATCAGAGTCTCCCAGCTGGACTCCTGGAGTCCTTCTTAGGTGGTGCCCAGCCCATTCTCCACCCAGTGGCCAAGGTCATCTTCCAAAATCACAGGGTGGATTGTGTGGTTCCCCTGGCTAGACACCTCCACTGCTCCTTTTCTCTTTCATGTTCCAACAGAGGATACATGAAGACTTTTTCCAAGCTCGCTTTTAGCATTGCTTACCATGCTGTCTACCTTAGACTGTCTCATGTGTCTCTACCATACCCTTTCCTCCTCTGCACTTTCCCATAGGTTGTTTCCTTTGTCTGGAAACACTCCTTCCGTCCTCCACCAGATGAACCCCACTCACCCATCGAGACCCTGTGAAGCCTGTGTGACTGGCTAGTTGTGCTACTTCACGCCCTGTGATGTCTTCACGGTTATATGTGCTTTGTCTAGATCTGCCCCATCTGATACGGTGGCCACTAACCACATGCAGCACTTGCGCACCCAAACTGTGTCTAGTATCACAGGTCGAAATGCTATTTTGGATTTATTGAGCCAAATAAAATTTGTTATTAAACTTAATTTTACCATTTTTTTTACCTTATTAAAATGTGGCTACTAGAATATTTTAAATTACATTTCTGGCCTGCATCGTATTTCTAGACAGCCCTAGCTGTAGTTTTTCATACCGTAAGGGAACTGTTTGAATGCATGTCTGTCTCTTGCACTAGAATATGAGCTCTTCCGCTACAGCGAGAATTCTCACTCATCTTTGCCTCCAAAGGCACTTGGATGGAGGGAGCCATGTCCGTGATAGGATCCCTGCCCCCACAAAGTGTGCTGGGTTAAAGGAACGAGCTCTATGAGAAACACAAGTGGAGCTGGCTGTGGACAGGGGGGATTCTGCCTGATAGAAAAGAGGAAGAGAGAAGGAAGTAATTTCACAGGAAAAGCAAGTGCGAACAATGCCCGGATCTCTGGAAGCATGGGAAGTAGGTGGAGAGTGTGAAGTGAATAGAATGCAGGGATGTTGAAATAAGAAGGCAAGACTGTGATGGGCAAATTGTGAAGGCCTTACAGTCCTGGAATGAAAGGTCTGAACTTCCTTCTAGACGCAATGGAGTCCCAGAAGATTTGTGAGCAGGAAGTACCCACTGCCATACATACACAGTGGTCAGGAATCACTGTAGCTTGTCATTTGAAAGGCTGTCACACTCTTTGTCAGTATGAACCATTTGCATTTATATACTTGGTTGTGTTTTTTTTCATCTGAATGTTTGGGGTTTAAAGCCCCAATTTCATAATCCCCAGGGCAATCTGCTGTTTAAATTCCTGTTCTCCATCTCAACTCCCCTGGGCCCAAACCCTTTTCAGGGAAGGTAGAAAACCCAGTTCCCATGAGGACCTTCCCTGCTGAATTTACTCTTTGTTCCTCGGGAGGTGATTGGGGGAGCCCTGGGGAGCCAGGCTGGGGAAGCCAAAGATTTTTCAAGCTGTGGACTCAGAGCTTTTGTTCCTTTGAACACAACTGCTTTGGAAACAAGCAAGGAGTTGGCCACGTCCCCCAACTCCAGGCTTTGATGTGAGTTTGCTGGGCTCTTTGATGAGTGTGTACCAGAGCCAGCCTTGGGGATAATTAAGGTTTTTTTTTTTTCCCATAATGAGGGCCAATTGGCTCCTTAATTATATTTTTCTCCATCTCAAATTTTAAAAATGTGAACCACCTAGGTTGGTTGACCAAAACTTGTGTAATCTGCGGTGGGAGGAAGGAAAGGATCAGATTTAAATCTGAGCTCTCAATCTCTATTAGCAGATGAAAGCAGGAGCCGAAGTCCAGGGAGAGGATCAGGGCAGCAGCTTGTCGGCAGACTGTGACAGCTCATAAGCAAGCCTCCTTGGGGACACACAGAGCCTTGGATCAGAACATCAAATCCCAGGAAATAAGCCCTGGAGGGGACTTGAGGTGTTTCGGTCCCAAAGTGTCATTCTGTTGATGGACCGTCTTTGGTCCAGAAAGCAGTGACTGGTCCAAGATGCCACTTTTCACTGTAGCGAGCCATGAGCTTCCTCAGGCTCTAGCCAAGATTGCGGCATAACACGAGTTCCCTCTGCGTATTATTTTATGCTTTATTTTAAAAAATTTGTTTAATGTTTGTTTATTTTTGAGAGAGAGGGACAGAAAGAGCACAAGTGGGAAAGGGGCAGAGAGAAAGGGTGACACAGAGTCCAAAGCAGGCTCCAGACTCGGAGCTGTCAGCACAGAGCCCAATATGGGGCTTGAACTGGAATCATGAGATCATGACCCGAGCCCAAGTCAGACGCTTAAGCGACTGAGCCGCCCAGGCGCCCCCTGATTTTATGCTTCAACAGCTCTTTCCTAGACACTGTCCACTTGGTCCTCATGGCAATACTGTGAGCTAAGCCAAACAGCATTAAACAGTGTTGCCTTTTTTAAGAATTCAGATTTCAGAGTGGCTCCGCATTTGCCTGAAGTCATGCAGTAGATACTAGATCCAGGAAACAAATGAAAGTCGATGTTCTTTCCATTTTGGTAGAGCAGCCCCTCCATTCCCTCATTACTCATTTATTCATTTGCCAAACACCAGCTGAGAGCCCAGGGCTAGGCCCCGTGCGGAGTAGTTTGCTTTGGCTTCCCCCCTTCCAGCCCATTTCTTCTGAGTCCTCTCTGCTTTCACAGAGTAATTAGGCTTTTCGCCATAGGAGAAACAGGATCTGGTGTGAGCGGTAGGAAAATCTCTTCTGTGGAGCATGAAACATGGGTTGGTGAGGGTGGGGCCTAGAGCAGAGAGACTAGCAGCTGGCCAGGGGCTGAGGAGACCCGGAGTACAGCACTAGTCATGAGGACCGAGAGGCGGAAGGGTGGCTTTGAGAGAGATTTCAAGTGAAAGTGGTTCCTGCTGAGGATGAAAGAGCAACTGAATGAAGCCTGAGATTTTAGAGTTCAGTTACTTGGTAGGTCCCAAGTGTGAGCCAGGTCGGGCAGTACAATAAACACTCCAGTGTCTGAGGGTTAGCCTTTTTTTTTTTAATGTTTATTTATTTTGAGAGAGAGAGAGAGAGAGAGAGAGAGAGAGAGAGAGAGAGACAGAATCTGAAGCAGGACCCAGGCTCTGAGCTGTCAACCCAGAGCCCGATGCAGGGCTTGAACTCACGAACTGCGAGATCATGACCTGAGCCAAAGCCAGATGCTTAACCGACGGAGCCCCCCAGGCGCCCCCGTCTGAGGGGTTATTCAAGTAGAAATGTCTTGCAGCTAATGACGGGCAGCATTGACTCTGGAGTTGAGGACACAGGGAGGTCTAGGGCCAGAATGCCGCTGACGGGGGGCCACGGGGGAGGGTGTGCTCGTCTGAGGAAAATGTGTAAAACAGCAAGAAGGCTTGAGGTGGGCTGGGAGGCAGGCTCTGTTTCTAATGGGCTCAGCTAGACAAAACCAGGAGCCTCAGTTCTCCCCTGGGGAAGCTGGAGCAGGGGATCCAACCACAGGCTTTCGTCGTTGGCATCCTTCACATCAGTGAGGCAGGAGTTCAGAGTCTGGCCCTGACCAGCTCTGGCTGGTGTTGAGGACACCCTGGTGGCCCCATAAGGCCGTGGTGTTCTGTCACCGGCCTCCCCCCACCGCATCGGACGTGCCATTGGGTAATGGCCGCCTCCCCCGTCTCCACTCTGTACCGCCTGTCCTCTAGCCCAGCTTTTATTACTTAGTGAGTGATGTTTGCCTGGAAACCCTTTCTTTATGACTTATTAATAAAAAGCGAGAAGGGGAAAATGGGAGAAACACTAGGTAAGAGAGCAGGATTGTATCTAAGTGAAACACTTTTCAAAGTGTCAAAGGGTCTTTGGGGAAATAGGAAAAATAAATGAGTCAAAGTGTGAAGTGAGTGAGAGGCAGGAAATTTTGGCTTCGGGAAATAATTCCTCAGCAACAGCAATTTGAAATGAAAACAAAACAAAATAAAATAGAACCAGACAAAAGGAAAACTAGTAATAATCATTGCCATATTCCTCATCATGGCCACCTTCACCTCAACAGCCCGTGTCGACATGTTATTTCGACACTAGTTTGATCTGAGTGAGCGAGTCATCAGAGAGAGAGATAACAAAGTTGACGATGGTGGTGGGCGAAGCCAGGAAAAAACAGAGTGATGGGCGTGGCCCTGGGTTCCAGTAAATTCCATGGGGCTGGAGGACATCTCCAGGTTCAGGCGATGCCTTGGAGCAGGCTCTATTTCAGAAAGCAGGATCTCTTAGCCTCCCCTGGAGTTGTCTGCTCATGAAAAGTGGGAGGTAGCCACCAAGATTGCAAATCTGTGCCCTGTGGGTGATGGGGGGGGGCAGAAGGGGGAGGGGAGAAGGCACACAGTCCATGAATGTTTGAGGTTCCCTGTGAGATGTGAGGGATCGGGTGCAGCCTACCAGAGACCTTCCAAAATCCATGGCCCTTCAGGGGTGGCTCCTGGGCTGAAGTTTCAGAATAGGTTTGCAGGAAAAGAAAATGATATGGCTCTTTTGTCCTTTACTCCTCATTTCTGAAAGTTCCCGATCCCTCGAGATTTCCCATTGCTCTACTGTCCCGGTGTCCCAGACGCTGGCCAACCTAGAGGGTATTTCATCCAGAGCCCCTCCCCACTTTGAACCCTAAATCTCCTTCTTGAAATCCACCCATCTCCAGAAAGCACAACTTGATGCCTCCAAACAGAAGGGATTTTTTTCCTCTGCTCTAGTTTTTATTGTGCATATCCCTTTCATGCATATTTTATGAATGTCTGTACACATTCAGGACTTCTCTCCCCTACTCGACCACAGACTCCCTCAGAGACAGGATCTTGTCGGGTTTATCTGAATAATGTTCAGAACAGGGAGCCTACGGAATTGTTCAGCTACGGGGCTAGTGAGTGCAAATGAAGGAAGCGGAGTGCTTTCCAGCATGTAGAGTCACAGTGCGGCAAACTGAACTGAGTGGCCTGTCCCCAGCTCAGCCCTCAAGGACAAAGTCAAATGCCACTTTGGTCTGAAATCCTTCCCAGATATTTTCATTTGGAAGTGGAATCTCTCTTCCTGGATTTCCTACAAAGAGCATCAGTTCTGTGCACCGAACATTTCTGTCCTCCTTCTGGACGTACGGCCAGATTGTATTTCCCTGGCCCCTTTGAAGTTCAGTCCGGTCACATGACTTTTTTGGGCTACAAAATAACAGCAGAAATCATTTGTGTCACTTCCGAGTGTAAACTTTCCAAGCCAGTGAAAGATTCATTATGCTCTCTTTCTCCTGCCTCAGCAATTGTGGAAGCGTAGAGATGGGGCTTCCCTTCGGCTGCTGTTCTTACGTGAGGACCTCATAGAGCAGAGAATCTCTCTGACCCGTGATAGAAATATAGGAAGAGCAGGAAATAAACCTTTAGTTTTTATAAGCTACCGAGAATTGGCCGCCGCTTATTACTGTAGCATCACATAACTTACCCCGTCTGATACACACCCGTCCGTAATACTTTCTAGTATTATATGTGAGATGTCATCTCGCTAATCAGCTGAGTGTCTATTCATCTGTTCAATCATGCTCAGCCTTTCCCTTGTCTCCCGGTTATTTATGGAGCCCCACCGCATGTCGGTGCAGCGCTAGTCGCCTGAACTAGTACAGCAAGCAAGGAGCGCTGGCTGTCCTCAGTAGGCTTCTGATCTGGGAGGGAAGATGGAGAAGTACTCAGGAAGTGTCAGTGAGGCATGGTGCGCCCTGCGAGGGGGAAATTCGGAATGCTGTGGGGGCACAGAGGTGGGCATCTAAACTTGAGGAAATGTGGGAGCATCGGGGAAGGCTCGCTGGAGGAATTCCCATCTTAGGCTGAGGGCTGGGCGTGAAGGCAGAGTTAAGCCGGTGAAAGGCAGAAGGGAGAAGAGGGGTCCTGGCAAAGGGGACGGCCTGTGGGAGGCAATATGAGCAAGACCGGACGAACTGAGTGTGGCCGGGACAAGCCCCCCGGTATGGCGGAGCGGAGCCTCTCCGGGTAGAATGCCACCCGGGGCAGGAGGCTGGCCAGCCAAGGTGGGTTCAGATGCAGAGAGCCCTGCATGCCACGTTAAGGACTTTAATTTGGACTTGATCGTAAAGGGAATAGGGGGCTGTGGAAAAGGTAATTGAGTGACATAATCATATCTTGTCTGAGATGTATAGGTCACCCGGTTGTGGCAAGGAGAAGGATGGAGTACGGCCACCATCATGGGCCCCTTAGGGCAGAGTCTGCGTCTGACTCGCCTTGGTGACCTGCACCGAGCCCCGAGCGCTGCACACACAGTCCAGAAATGCTAATTGGATGGAGAGATGACACGCAGGTCCTCAGCCCTCAGCCCTGCGGAGCCTGTCAGGACACCTGCAGGCTCTGAGCAGTTGCTCACCAGCGGCAGCCTCTTGGAGTGTGGACTTGTGATGCCTTTGGATGCCAGTATTCTGTAATGAGCAAACCTGAACACCCCCCATGCTCTCAATAATGACAGGTCCCAGCCGGGCAGCGCGGACCTGTCGTCTTGCCTAGGAGACAGAAGCATCTAGACACTTCCAGAGGGAAACCAGCCAAGCGGCCGATTGCTGCATGGGCTGGGGGCCTTGTAAGTGGGCCCCACTGGGCTTAGCCACACCACACCCCAGTGGGGCCCGCGGCTCTGCTGGGCCGGCGCCTCGCCTCCGGACCTTCGCGGGTCACAACAGAGAGGGAGGCTTCGTAACCCTTTGCGGGCCAGGGCACTGCTATTTCAGGCAGGAGAGTTGTGCTCTTGCCCTGGGAGCCGGGCTGCGGGCCGAGCCAGGTGCTGAGGAGTGGGAGGGCTGCTCACACTCCAAGAGCCAGGCCGGCAATTCCAGAAGGCAAAACTTCAGTGTATTCCAATTTTCCAAAATAGAAAGAATAAAACAAATCAGAGCAGATGTTCCAACATGTAATTATCAACTAATCAGTTTGGACTTTTTTTTTTTTTTTAAAAAGGAAATTTCAAAATAGCTCCCAGATTTCATCAACCGCAGCCCTGGCGGAGGGTTGGCTGGGCTGGAAAGGAGTGGCTGTGCAGGGCTGCGGGCGCCCAGGTTGGGGGGAGGGTGGGGAGCGATGGGGGCAGGTGTCATCGCCACCGCCGCCTCTGATGCTGAGGCGGCTGCTGGTGGGTGCAGAGAGGGGAGGGGCACCAGGCTGCAGGTGCCAGGTTCAGGCAGCTGGGCCTCTGGACATGCCATCTCCCTTGCAGGGAGGCCACCGTGAACCGGGATGAGTCAGCTGTGTGCCTCATCCTGCCCGAGAGCTTGTCCCTGGCAGAGTCATGACATGGCTGGCCTGGGAGAACGTCACTGACCACTTTATCCGCAGGCTTCAAGCCTTGGCTACCCCCCAGCCCCTGCTCTTTCTCTCTAAGCCAATAAGATGGCTAGCCGTGGAACCTGGCTCTCTGTGTTTAGTTCTGCAGTTGGTTCTGAAATCTGGGAGGCTAACATTTCCCTGAAACCCTGTAGGGATCTTTGAGTGATTCCCTAGCAGCTTAAAGTAGTAAGAGGGAGGCAGAAGAGGAGAGGAAGGAAAAGGAGGAAGAAGGGAGGGGGGAGAGGGAAAGGAGAGAGGGAGAGAGCCCCATGGGACTAAGACCCCATGTGCGATCTGTCATTTTATTAGGTGTTCACAGCAGGGCTCTAACATGCTAGACATTGTTTAGAAATGGACACGGTCTTTCTGCTGATCGATGCATATATGTGTGTACCTAGGGCTCTGCAGATGATCTGCACCTTAAGCATGTCTGGTTTGCTGGAATGAGTGCGCTGCAGTCCCCAGAAACCCTCAGGAACAAAGTGCTATCGACACACAGACACAATTCACGGCTTCCTGCAGGAAGTGCTGAATCCCAGGTTTCAGACCTGGCGGTGGGCAGCCCGCGGCCCGCTCCTTGCTGCTCTAATTCTCTGGGACCTGTTCCCAGGGGAGGGCTGGAGCGGACCCCTCCCCTGAGGGCCCCACTCTCCCGGAGGCAGTCTCCAAAGAGCAACCACAACAGCCCTGCGGCCCGGAGAGCGGGCTCCGCCGTCAGGCTGCCCCGGAGTCGGGTCCCAGCCTCACCGTGTGTCTTTGGGAAGCTGCTTAACCTTTCTGGCGCCCGTCTCCTCCCCTGTACAGCGAAGATAATGGTGGTAGTCACTTCTCCCAAGGTGGCTGCGAAGTTCACAGGAGGGAGCACACAAGAAGTGTTAGCACACACTCAGGGAAACGCTGGCCGCTGTGAGCAAGGCACCGAAGACCGGTCTGTGCAGGGCCTGGAGCCAGAGGTCATCTGGCCGAGAGTCCGCGGAAAGCCTTCTGGGCACCAGCCGTGTTCTCCCGGGGAGGCTCTGGCCGTCCCTGGAAGCCCCCGGAGACGTGCCCTCCTTTCCTGATGCCGAGCCTTGGCACTAGCGCCCCTTGTACTGAGCACCCCCGTCCATCGCGCTCCCGTCTTGGCGGAGCCCAGTCGAGCAGACTCCTTGGCCTCCTGCATGAAGTCCTCTCCGAGGCTGCGGCCCAAAGCCGTCTCTTGCTCCCCTAAAGTCTAAGCGCTGCACCCGTGTATTTCTCGGGGTCCCTGGTGGCCCTTTGGCTTATGGTATGGTTATTCGTGTTCCCATCTTAGTTTCTCTAAGAGGTGTCCTTGAGGACAGGTGTCTCCTGGGTCCAGGCTGAGGAGGACCCCCCCTCCAGGCCCCCCCCACCCCCACAGAGCCTGCTACAGGCTAGGTGCTCAGTTCGTGCTTTTCCGTGTGTCCCTGAAGACAACTCCAGCCTGCATGTGGCCTCACTTGTCAACGTGGCGACAAGAAGGGGACCAGGCTTCCAGCTGAGGGCCCTCTAATCTGGGGGGAGGGAGGTGGACAGGGAGGGGCCAGCGAGCCGGGAGGAGCTCTGTCTGCTTTCATACTTCAGGGGCTTGGGCATGCCAGCTGGAAAGAGGGTGGCCTGTCCTCGACTCGTTGGTGAGAATAATCGCAAGGACTTTGTTCACCTTCCTTTTAGTTTATTACCGAGAGATGGCTTAGCAGGGTGGTTAAAAGTAAGCGCCGGAGTCACATTGCCTGGGCGTGTGCTCCGGCCCCACCGCTTCCCTGCTGTGCAACCTCCTGCCATTGACTCGACCTCTCTGTGCTCTTCCCTCCACATTTCCTCCCTGAAATGTAGATAATAATAGCACCTGCCTTTTATGGTTGCTGCCAAAATAAAATGGGGCGACATGCAAAGCACATAGGTCACACCGGGCCCTGACGAGCACTGAGTCAGACCGCAGAAACTGCCGGGCCGGCCTCTGCAGGCGCCAGCTCAAATCCTAACCTTTCTAAATGGCAAGTTCTGTAACCGGGAGTGAGGTATACGTCCCTAAGTATCAGCACCTCAGTTCTCGCATCTGTGAAATGGGAGTTGAATTCATCGATTTCTGAAAGCCTCTTTCAAACTCTGATTTCCTGTACGTGTGAATGTTTAGGAAGAGACAAGGCCTGGGAAACAGATCATGCGTACATTCGAAGACTAACTTTGCGTAGCCTTTTCTCACGCGCTGTAACTTACGTATCTCCTTTTCTTCCTTCTTCTCTTCCCTGTTTCCCACATGACCCTTATGTGTAATCTCTGTGTCTCTCTCTTTCGTGAACATATGCATTTGCACTTGCACACACACACCCTTCCTTTTTTTCTTTTTAAATTTTTTAAACGTTTTTATTTACTTTTGAGAGACAGAGTGTGAGTGGGGGAAGGGCAGAGAGAGAGAGACAGAGAATCGGAAGCAGGCTCCAGGCTCCGAGCTGTCAGCACAGAGCCCAACGTGGGGCTCGAACCCACGAACTGTGAGATCATGACCTGAGCCCAAGTCAGAGGCTTAACTGACTGAGCCACCCAGGCGCCCAGTCATACTTCATTTTTCTTATTACTTCATCTATCTTTTTCCTTCTGGGCCCTGCCAGTTTCTCAGGAAAGCTCAGGGGGAAGGCAGGGGCCCGGGCCCACCGTCACCTCCGCCGCCCGCACAGCTCAGGAGCCTGCACGAGGATCAGGTCGTTATTACATACATATGTCCTGGCTTCACATGGGCTGAGCTTCCCAGGACGCGTCCAGAACTAGGGGCTTGGCAAGCAGTCAAGGCACGAGAGGAAAATGAAAAGGGATTTTTTTTTTACTTTTTAAATAAATGATAAAGAAGGAAGAAAAAAATGAGTCAACCGCAGACCCCTCCCCTTGCTCATTTCCCGCCTGGGTGTGGATGGGAGGGGCGGACGTCCTGGGCGGTGGCCGCTTCCCTGCAGCGGGACGCGGTGGCCAGGGCTCCAGGGAGCCGATGGGGACCCCGGGGGAGGGGTGCTCCTCCCGCCCACGATTTCGTGGTGTCCCTCTTCTCCCTGCGCTGCGTCTCCGTCTCCGTCTCTCAGCGGCTGTCTCTCTCGCTCTCCCTCTCTCCACCACCCCCTCTCTCATCCCTTCGCCAGCCTTCACGGAGAGAGGCTCCAATTAAAGCAGAAATGGCAGTTTGGTTCCTGAGCTGACATCTCTGTTGCGGGAGAAGCTCTCACAATTGACAGAAATCCGTGGCTTTCTTACCTCCTGCGTGCTAGGTGGAGAAGGAAAGACCCCCCGCCACCCCACTGCCCCTGCCTGCCCTCCCCACTCCCTCTCCTCGCTTTGGCCCAGGGGCCCCCACCCACCCCTCACCCACCCCCTTCCCCCACCCCCTGGCTCCTCTGCGGGTGAAGTGCCTTCCAATGTCGCATTTCAGTTAGGGTTTGAAGGCAGCCTGATCTGGGGAAGCCCCTCGCCTGCCTGCTACTTGAAAATGTCAGGTTTGGTAGTTCGGCGTTTCCCAACACTGTTCACTAACGATTACATTTTGTGAACATAACCCTGGCGGGCCGGGCCTCAGCGCCTTCCGTCAGCGCGCGGCCCGTCTGGCCCGGCATCCTCCTCCGAATCCCCGAATCCCCGAGCACTAGGCTCGGAGGCCCTATCTCCTGGCCCCTGCCGCTTCCTCAGGCTGCACCGCAAGAGCCTTGAGTCCACTGCCTGATGGGTGATCCTCCACAGGCTGCTCACCCAGCCCCAGCAAGTCCAAGAGCGAGCTCATTCCCCAGTCCCCAGGAGCTCCCGAAACCACCGCCGTGCCAGCGTGCTCTCCTCCAAAGTGACAATGTCACCATCCCTTCAGCTCCCAAGAGTAGACCCCAAGTCACGTCAGACTTCCATCCTTAGCTCTCACGGAGCCCTGAAGCTACAGCCTCTGGAGTCCCTTTCTGTCCCTCCTCCTGATCACATGGTGCCCCTATGGCTGCGGCCATGGCCTCTGTCTGGTCTCCCAGCCGCAAGCCCCTGCCTCTACAAGTTAGTCTTCTCGCTCTTCTGGGGTTTCTGTTCCTAAACTTAGGCTGTTTCTCGCACCCTTAAGAACTTGCAGTGGCTCCCTATTGCTTGCGGAGTCCAAACCTCTTCTCAATCTTGTCTCACTCCACCCACCCTGCCTGCCTTCCCACCACTCCCCCCAAACTGCCCGTGCTCTTTTATAGCTTCCCATCTGTCTCCATGCTGTTTTCCCAGCCGGGAATTTCCTTTCCCCCGGCCTGTCATTGTGTCTGAGTCTGACAATTTATGCTAATAGGCTATCTTGCCTGAGAAAGGCACATGATAAATATTTGTAGATTGATAGATGCAAATTAAAAAATCTGAAAGTCGTCTATTTATTTAAAAAAATGTGCATTGAGTGCATACGGTGGGTCTGGCCGCGCTAGACGCGGAGAATACAAAAGTAAGAAGCAGCCACGGCTCCCACTCTGGATGTCCCTGCCGTCTATAGGAGAACAGCAGAAATGGAAATAAAGGGATTACAATGCAGCGCTGATTTGATAAATACATCATCATTTGCTGAGCGTCTATTCTATGTCAGGAACAGCGATCGATGCTGAAAATAGGCAAATGAACAAGGCACAATCTTCATGTCGAGGGTTTCCATTCTGGGGGCAGAGGCTGACTGACAAGGCAAAGGAGGAGAGGGATGAGTGGGGTTTTGTCCACACGCGCTCTGGGAATGTGTGGCAGGGACACTTGACATGGTCTCGTGGACTCAGGAGGCCATGTCCAGTCCCGTCATGGGAGATGGCCAGATGCAGGAATGGGGGGCAAAGAGAGGGAGCCGCACGTGAGCAAAGACCCACGGGAGAGGGGCAGGGCTGGAGGTGGGGGAGCTGGGCTGTGTGGACAGTGGCTAGTAGTGGGAAGGTGAGTTAAGAACTAAACAGTAGCCGGACCAAGAAGGCTTCAGTTAGGGAGTTTGTGTTTCATCCTGAGCATTGAGGAGTTTAATCAGCATAGAGAGGGCTGGTCAGACTTGTGCATTAAGATCCATCAGTCTCCTGGTGTCCCTCCTCATCATTCACTCATTGATCGACCCTGTTCAACACACACTGAGTACCTAGTACATGCCAGGCATTGAGAAGAGGGTCAAGCTCGGGGCTTAGTTTAGAGGTTGTAGCAGAAATCAAGAGAGAACACAGCGGCCTGGATTAACGTGATGTTCAGGGAGAAGAGACTCAGGGCCTAATGGAAGATTCGATGGGCTGCGGAGGGTTGGGAGGGGCGGTGAGAGCAAGTGACGATGATTGTGAACATCGTGAGCTTTCACCACATGGCGGGAAGGATTCCAACTACTGTGTGTGTGTTAACTTCTTAATTCCCACTGTGACCTTGAGGGCTCGGCGCTATTATTATCCTTATTTCCTGAGCAAGAAAACTACAGTCCAGAGAGGGGGTGACTTGCCCAAAGCCACAGAGTTGGTAAATCACAAGCCAGGACTTCAGTTTCCTAACACGGAAACAGCCCGAGGAGGAGGGCAGGGGTAGAGGTGGACAAATCCGGTAGAAATCATGCGTGTGCTTCATCAGGTTTGACAATTTTAGAGAAGCCTGAGGCAAAGGAAGGGGCAGAAGCTTCAGGGCTTAGATTGAAGGCCTGGAGGCTCCTCCCCCAAGCCACAGTCTTCAGTGGTTTCAGGGGAGCACCCTTAGTCTGTGGAAACAGAAAGTCCCTGCCTTCTCAGGGACCCCCAGGGACCCTTTTCCTTGTTGGGTTGGAACAGTCATAAGAAACGTTGTTTGGGATTGATGATTGTTGAGTCCTCCCGTTCCTCATCTTCTTGTGTTGATCAGCCTCACGTGGGTCCACAACCTTGGACGTTCCCCAGGGTGAAGTTCTAACCGGCCTCCACATGCAGAGGGTGGGGAGAGGCTGAAGAAAGAGACAGACCACTCCAGATTGGTAGGGGCAATTCTAATCAGCAAGGGACGCACACACAATGCTTGTCTTCCCAGAAGCTGCAAGAGGAGATTTTTACAGGCACCCACCAGAGTCTTGGAAGTTTATGTAGATGCCTTATATATGACTGGGTCAAGTCATGTATTCAGTACAAATGGTCTCAACACCTTGGTGTCTCAAGGCTGCATCCTTGAGGTGGCTTCTGGTGTGGGAATGGTGGGCAGGACATACATTTCAAGGTCAGAGGAGGGGTTGAGGAGCCTCCAATTGCCCAGGGCAGGCTCTGGGTGAATAGGCAGTCACATCCTCTTGACGACCTTCTCAAACACTCCAGAAAAACTTCTGTAACATTGCTTTCTTATCAGCATTCTTATATCCTTGGGTCATAATGACAAGGTCGTATGCACGTTCTTGAAGTGTGACATGTCTGCATATACCCAATTATGTAATTGGGGGCCCAATGCAAAGTTAAAATGAGGAGTGCCTTGCTCAAGAGTTATGAAGAATTTCAAGACAGCAAGAGCAGAGCATAGACCGAATACAAACCCTTCTGAGCATAAGGCCCTGTGTGATGACACATGTTGCACACCCACAAATCTAGCCCTGCATGGATCTCTCATGTGATTGCATTATAAACTTCTTTAGGTTAAGGAGTGCGTTTTCTGTCCAAAAAGTACTTTTGAGAGCAAAAAATAAGAAAAGAAAAAGAAAAAAAGAAAAGAAAAGAACCCTCATCAAACTTGAGGTATGGGGAAAGGAATCCTTATGTTACTATGCCAACCTCTGCAGTAGGCGTGTTTTATAGATGAGTAAACAAGGCTCGGTGATTTGTCTACGGGTAATTACTGCTAATGATGGACCAGGTCTAGATGGGCATGCACATTTTTCTGCTCTAAAGCCCATACGTTTTGCAATATACCCCCCAGTAGAGGGGTGATTCATATGAAGGGGACCTGAGCCAGCTTCCCTGGAACTGAATGGTTTCAAGACCTCACCAAGCCGTTAAGACCTCTGAAGAGCTCAGAAGGGTAGGATGCTTGGGGCAGGATTTGATTGTTGCTGAAGCCCCACTTGATCCTCACTGGGTGGCTTCCGGTGTTTACAGGAAGCAGAGACGCTACAGTTAGAGATGCCCTACAGAACTGGGCGGGGCTGAGGCTCATGGAGACGATGAGGCAACCAGCACGCACTGGGTACTCTGCGCCTGGCCCTGCGCGGTGGGCTGGGAAGAGGCCGAGGGCGGGGGTAGAGCGAGATGCAGGAATAGATATAGATCTCCTTGCGCATCTTATTTGTTAATTCGGCAAGTTGGAAGTTTAATTTTTAAATCAAGTTTCTGAAATGTCCACTGTGTAACGATAGCCCTATTATAATGGGTTGGTGCGGACTTCGACGTAGTAAAGCCGCGGGTCCCAATATGTTTGCTTTTTTCGAATGTTAAATATACTTTGAAATCTCCACATCAAAGTAGTTTTTCTTTGACTTATCTGTTCATCAAGAAGCCGTGTAATGACAAAAAGCCATACTTGAAAATTTTATTCTTCACAACATTGATAACATTTGACATTTGTTTTATTCTTCACAACATTGATAACATTTGACAAATAATTGCACATCAGGTACATGTGAGATACATTATCGGTGGGGCCCAGGGACCGAGCTAGGTGCACGCAAGGATTTACTTACCAAACACCCCCCCACACACACACATGCACGTGCATAATTGTGCATGCATGAACATGCATGTGTGCGCATGTGCGCACACACACACACACACACACACACACACACACACACACACACACAGGAGAGAAACCCACTGAGCAGTTGCAAAAAGCCCAGAGCGTAGGACCTTGGCTTAAGCTGCAGTTTGCAGATACCATCAGATGAAGAGTCTGTTCCAAGGGGTGTGTGTTTGGAGATTCTCAAGTGACTGTTTGCAAACCTGGTCTGGCTTGGTCCCTCCTCAGGCCTTCCTGGGAAATGGCAGAGAGATTAGCTGTCCGATGTGCTGGGAGGAAGCTGGGTGCAGCTACCTGGAGAGAGACCCAGGCACAGGGCTCAAGAATGAGGGAGATGCCAGAGGGCAAATCTCATGGCAGCTCCTGGGCAGAACCTGTGATTATACCTTTTTTATTCTAACCACTGGGTGGATACAGCCGCTCTGTCTCGTGCAGTTTTCTTGCACTAGCAGGCTTTCCTGTGATGAGTGTGGCCATTAGAGTTGATCCGGGCAGAAACAGCTACCTAGGTGCCCTGCTGTCCTGGGAGGTGGCATCAACAAGGAGGAGTGAGGGAGGGTGGACGTGGCCCCCAGGACCCCAGGGGGTGCCTCCCTGCCAGCCCCTCTCCCCAGGGTGCAGCCTTAGAGCCGGGAGCTTGGCTATTTATAGCTGGGCTCTGATATCTCAGATGATTACCTTTCAGATCTCAAGTGTGAGGTCTACTTTATGGAAATAGCACGGTACAAACTAATTGCAGGTTTTGTGGTGCATCTATTTTTTTTCTCATTTTCTCTTCTTTTACCACCTCTCTCTGCCCACCCCCACGCCCCACCCCCACCATTTGCCAGCACCACCACCTTTTGCAAAGACCAGAGGCATAATTTTACTGGGGAGCCAGCAGTCCTACCGAAGTACCACCTTCCCCATCAACCCCTAGAAAAGGTAGTTCTCTCAAGGGTGCCAGAATGCCCCAGATTAGATTTCATTCCTGAAATTTTGCTGGTGGTTTATTAGCTTCTCGCTCAACAGTCATCATATTTCCAAAAGAGCATGGGGCCTTGATCTCCATCTTTACAACAGCACTTGGAAGGTCAACTAGTCCAACCTGTCACCTGGGTGTCTCCTGTAAGAATGTCCGACTGTCCATCTTTGCTTCACCGCTTCAGACCGATGAGCTCAACCCTTTCCAAAGCCACCTCTCCATTGTTAAAATAATTCTAATTATTAGAAAAGTCTTGAACAGTAACTTTTCTCTTTAGACATGCTCTTGGTAAAAAGGTGAGAGCAACTTTTATCCTTTCTCCAGGGATATCCTGCTACCTACTCAAAGTCAGCTAAGCCATGGTCAAGTCTAACCTGGCACCCAGTCTCTGCCATCCTCCCTCATCCCTGGTGGGGGCCGCCTGACCCTCACCTCTGGACTCAGTTCTGCTCTGGGGTACTGGGACTAATCTTGGCTTTGGGCAGGAGGGATTGAAGGCATTCTACCCCAACTGTGTGGGATTAGAAATCAATTTTCTCTTCATGCTAATCTGGATAATGTGGTTCTTTTGTTGTGTCTTTTTCCCCCCTGATTGAACAGGATTCTACTTGTTTTTGTGATAATAATAGCTGTTATTTTTTTTAATGTTTGCATGTGCCGGACACTGTGCTAAGCATGTTATACTTTATTTCATTCCATCAGCAGTTCCCCAGGGTTGACACTTTTACCATTAAGGTACAGGCGAGGAAAACAGAAGGTTTGGGTAGGAAGATTTCTCCTGGCCTTTTTTTAACTCCTGGTGGTCCCAAAAAGTAACCTAAAGAATCTTATTTGGCCTGTGGGAGAGCCCCCCAGAATCATGCTAAGAAAGCCTCACCTCACCTCACACCTGACAGATGGCTGTGGCTGCACCTAATCCCACCACCTCTCTGACAGCTGCGAGAGAGGTGTGCTAGTTGGACTCCTATTCCAAAGGGGAAGGAGGTGGAGAGATATTCTAGTAAGAAAACACTTCTTGAGAGCTTAAGGGAATCATGTTTTCAAACCCCTTCAGCATCCATGGTTCTAATCCGTGAGGTCTGGAGACTGCAGTTCATGGATGAGGAGCTTGCCCACGTCTCTGGTTCTCGCCATCTGACGGCTTTGTTCAAGGAAGTCCATCCCAGAGTCTAGAGCATTCTCGTACAAAGACATAGCAACATCAAACTCTTTGTGAAGGAAAAGGGAAGAGCCACATTGCACTCACTCAGTAATGGCCTTGCTGACCCCAATCTGAGCGGGTTCCCATTCTTCATTTTGATGCTACCGTGAAGACAAAAATGAAGATTTCTTTCTAAGATCAAATGTTTGAAGAGGCAAATAAAAAGTGAGAACCCAAATGTGCTAACTAAGAACAAGAGGAAGAACACCAAAAAGCAAAATAAATAGAAAGCCCCCAAACCAGTCTCTGGGCTCCTGCTGAACAGCCAGACCATAGTGAATGGCAACTTCATTGTCCCTATACACGTGCCCTCTTCAGCCTCTTAGTAAGAAAGGATTTCATCGTGTGTATGTATGTGTGTTTAGTTTTGCTTTGTTTTGTTTAAGACAAGGCTCCAGACCCTGGCATCTTGCTGGAGCTGATAACATGGCTTCCTGAGGAAAGGTTATAAAGAGGAAAAACCAAAGATCTCCAGACCAGATCAGGTGGGTTTGGAGCATGGGAAATGGGGATGGTCAGAAATCATCTCTGACACCTAATGAGTTTCCTTGGGTCGTATACTTGGGGTCACAGAGAGGGTCCCTCTTAACAACCTGCCTGAGGACTCTTGGAGATTGCAGACTGCAATCAGGTGTGTTGCATGGATAGCCTTTTGGATACCCTGAAATTGTTCTCTTGTATAGTAGCTATAAAGAGGAATAGAAATATGCATCTTAAATAGGCCAGCTAAGTCACGATTATGGAATGTGCTATTCACATCGCCATATTTTGGTTAGTAAATTTGGGTTGTCACTTTTTCTTAGTCCCCTGAAGTGTGTGGGCTCAGAAATAAATTCTTCCATTTTTTTTCTCTCGCACAGTGAATCAAAACAAAATTTGGAACAGGCGCAGAGTGGACTCAGGTAATTACTGAATGTGTTGCAAGGTAGTCAAGCCAGAATAATTGTCCCTTGTCTCTGGCCTTAGCTCAGCCCATTACAGCGGGGGAGAACCTTCAGTTGGCAGGAAGGTATAGGAGTGGGCGTCTGATCTACCCTGAGACGTGGTGATCTACAGGGAAGACCCTCTGGACCAAGAAACCCAGCCTCACCATGGCCTCTCTGGGAACACATCAGCCCTAGAACTGGATGATTCAGTGTCTGCATAAGGTTTCTGATACCCTGGGCTTTTTTGCCTTTCTGTTTTTCATGACCCACTTTATTTTCCAGTATAAACGTTGAGTACATCAATCTCAACTTCAGATAAGAACACATTTATTTATTTAAACTTGGTTAAAGATATCAAGCAAGAACTAAAACCCAGGCTTTCATGTCATAGTATATTTGCACACATAGACAGACATATCAAGTTTACAATTACGAAAAAGATTCAAATTGAAAAAGCTGCCCAGCTCAGTGATTTCATCAGTAACCACAAATGGACTACTCTCTTAAGAAAAGAGTCCATACTTTTTTCAGGGACTCCAGGGAGCACAGAACCAAGCTGTGGGCCAGTCAGTGATATTGCTATGCCCTCCTGGCCTGTGATGGGCTCAAAGCATGGGCTTGTGACCCATATCGGGCCAATTAGTGATCTTCCTTAGGATATTTCAAAAGAAGTTTCGCGGAAGATTTTCCCTTTTCTCTGGCATTGTGAAGATGGAATTCAGAGCTGTTTGTGGCTATATTTCCTTCAAAAGGAAAAAATTCTATAATGAAGACCACAGAGGGAAATGAGCTGAATTGGAGGACTGAGGGAGGGGAGTGAAGCCAGAGTGGCAATGAGAACCAGATAGAACCCCGACGGCATCGTAGACCTTTAGTCCTACTGTCCTGAAGTCAGTTCCACTCCTGCCAAAACTGGTTTGATTATCAGGATAATTAATTTCCTTTTAGTCTTGAACTTCCTCTTCTAAACTTTTTATACTTTTAATTTTTAAGTAATTTCTACACCTCACATGGGACTCAAACTGATGATGCTGAGATCAAGTATCACATGTTCCACTGACTGAGCCAATGAGATCCCCCTCTTCTAATTGACCTTGAAATTTTGACATCCCCAGTGTTCATTCCTAGACCATTCTCTTGTCTGTGTCTATACTCACCCTTTGGCGATCTCATCAGTTTTCATGACTTTAAGTGCCATTTATGCTGACATTGACTTTCGTAGCTTTGTAGCCCTGACCGCTACACCCACATGTTTGGCTGCCTGTCCAACAAGGCCTCATGTTTGTCTGGTAGTCATCTTGAATGCACATATCCAACACAATATCCTCCCCCTCCCTCATCCTTCACCCGGACTCCCCATCTCCATACTGGCGCCACCAGTTGCCTTTTTCAGTGGTTCAGGTCAGAAACCTAACTAAGCATCACCCTTGACTCCTCCCTAGCTTGCACCTCTAACACCCAATCTACCACCAAATCTCACTGATTCTACTTCCAAAATAAGTTTCCTGCCTGTCTACTTTTCTCTATCTCTTCTTTTCCTAGCCTGGGCTGCAACAATAGCGTCCTAACTGGTTTTTACTCTTGACCACGTACAATATGCTCTCCTTCTCCACAAAGCACAAAAGGCGCTCTTTTTAGTTGAAATAACATAGTTTTGTGCTTAATTCCCTTCAGCTACTTCCACAACAATTAATAAAATCCAAACTCCATATCACGGTCCACAAGATTTATGATCTGGCCCCTGTTCATCTCTCCAACTCATCTTCTTAATTAAGTCTTCTTTTCTTGAAACTGTCAGACTTTTTCTCTGCCTCAGGGCCCTTGCATTTGCTCATCTCTGCCCAGAATGTTTGCATGACTTGTTCCTTTTCATCATCTGAATGCCTCAGAGAAGCCTTCTCTATCGCCCAAATATAAGTTCTCTCTGAGTCCACAGTAATGCTGTGTACCCCATGATATTTAAATTTCCAATCACAATCTGGTATTCTCTCCTTACTCATTCTTTACACTGTGTCTCTCTTTACTACAGAATATAAGCATCAAAAAACCTGGGATTTTATCTTTTCACTACTACAACTTCACCTAAAATGGTTTCTAATAAAGTACTCAATAAATTTGTTGAATGAGTGAATAAAAGTTACTTACTTGGATTTCTTTGTCTTGCAAGAAAAGGAGATTCTGAGAGATATAAGATATTTACTCAAAATTCCACACAAAAAGGGCTTGTTTGATCATTATGGGAGTAGACTATAAAGCTGTTATTGAATGTATAAGAGCAACAACTATTTATTGAGCATTTACTATATGCCAGATATGGAATTTTACGTTAACCTAATTTAATGCTCACAGAAACCCTGTAATATAGATATCTTAATATTTTCTTCCCCAGTGTGGAAAATTGAGACCCAGAGAGATGATTTGACTTGCCCAAGGTTACATATCAAGTAAAATTGGTGGGTCTTGAACTGAACTTGGGAGTTCTGATTCCAATGTCAATATTTACCTATGACATCACACTACCTCTCTAAAGCAAATATATCTTAACAAAGCTCTTTATTTCTCTCCAAGAATGAGATTTTTAGTTATCTTGCTGGGTAGGAATTTCACTGCTGAAAAGGATAGAATGAAATACAGAACAACAACCAAAAAAAAAGAAAATACTTCATGGGAGGGACCTAAGAAAATTAGTCTAACCAGCAGTCTGAATAATCAAAGACCGTCAAAAGTCTAAAGTTCATTATTTGTCTCAAATTTTAATGTAGTATAGCTTTAGAAGAGATAAAATCACATCTACCCAAGCATCTCATAGTGATGCTGGGATGTTGTGAAAGCTATTTTAAAAGTATTTTGAGTAAGAAAGATGGTATCATGCACATGTAAGGTTTAACTATTTGTAGCCTGGCTAAAACCTTAATTTCAGGCACAAATGTCTGTTCATTCAAGGACCTTTCCTTTTTTTTTTTTTTTTTTTTTTTAATAAAGATGCTATATACCAAGGGACTCAGTTGTTTTTGTTTGGATGAGAGAGAGAGAGAGAGAGAGAAGGAAGAAAGAAGGGGGGACAGGGAGTGGGAAAAGGGGGAAAAAGGAAGAAAGAGAGAGGAGGGACGGAATAGAGGACAGAGAAGGGAAAGGAAAAAAGAGGAGCTATCAGTCCTGTCCGCCATGAGGTAGAGTCTGGGCTTATCACTGCCCATCCTTTGTCCCCTTAGTGCTTATAGATACCCCCTCCAGTTGCTGATCGCTTTGCTCCAGCTCTGGGGGTCTCGGGCTTGCCTCACACTTTCTTGTTGCTGTTTACTTGGGTGCAGCCCCTCTGGTCCCCCTTCTGCCTCAGAAGTCTGAGAGAATGATTGTAAGTGGCACACCGAGTACACTGACTAATTTCCTTCCCACCCAGGGACACCCATCATTGCTGCTCCATCCTGATTTGGAATCTCAGTGTTGTCTCCTTTCTCTCTCTCCCCTCAAGGTGTCCATTAGCTCATAATGGTCACACTTCATCACTGACTCATTTATCCATAGCCTGCCTCCTCAGGACCACTCTATCCTCTGATATATTTGATGAAACTCTTATTTTCCTTAACTCTTCTCCAAACTATAACTCAGCCAGGATTTCTGCCAACCTTATCTTCTCCCAGCAGCCTTAACTGATGCAGCCAATTTTTTTTCACCCTATTCCCTCTCATCTTCTCCATTTCTAGGACAGATGTTTCCTTCTTTTCTTATTAATTATCACAAATACCCAAATAAAACCTAAATATACACTGCCTTCTTTTCTCCTCTCAATCAATAGGAACTAAAGCACTGCTATCTGTTCCTTCCTGTTACTAAGAAAATCCCTGGGTAGAAAAATAAAAATAAAAACACTGAAATTACCCATTTATTTAATTACAAGGCACTTGCTTTCATCAGCCACATTTTCACTGCTGAGAAGATTCTGGTTTGGCAACAAAAGGCAAAAGCTATTTCTAGTGAGAGCGGCAAGGAGTCACCGTTAGCAATGCGACAGTGTGAGGGGAGCATGTGGAGCCGCTTTAATGACTTTCTACCTTTGAGGGAGGGGCAGCCAGGAGGTGGGGACACAGGCACGGGAAGGCACAGATAGAGAGAGATGGATAAAGTAAAGGCAGGAAGATCAAGGGATGGAACGAAATGTTAGAAAGGGATAGAGCAACACAAAGAGACTTACATACAGAGGCAGGGGCAGAATGGAGAGCCAAGAAAGAGACCCAGGAAGTAAATGGTGGAAAGCGCTGAAGGGCAGAAAAAATAAGAGACTGAGAGAGAGACAGAGAGACAGAGAGACAGAGAGAGAGACAGAGATGGATGGATGGATGGATGGAGGTTACCAGGCAAGGTCATTAAAACTTGTCCTCATTTTTCTGGAGATAACACTGCAATTCAGGTCATTGTCTCCGAATGGTGATGGCAATTTCAGGGTTTATATTGTTGCCATTTATAATTAAAAGTCTCAGAAATAAATACATGGGATTCAAGTATTGCTTGATATTTTTATTGAAATAGGTTTTTATTAAAATAGACATATACGTATTAGAGCAGCATTTTCTTTTGGTAAATAAGACTACCATAAATAGGAGCAAAACTTAAAGAACTGGAATGATCTAGGCACAATTGAGATGTGAGAGACAATTTAACTTGAGTTTTGGTTATTTCTCTAGTTTACTCTGGTTTCTGCAAAGATACTTAGACCCAGCATTGACTTTTCCAGAAGCTGAAGAGCAGATCTAGGAGTTGGGTTGAAAGCCATTACTTGGAGCAGTCTGGTTCGGACACTTGCTGCTCAAGGCTGTGGGCCTCAGAACGTCACATGAAACTTTGATTGTCTTAGTATGAAAATGTTTCCTCATGGTATTATAATATGAGCATTTCCCATACGAGTGTTCACAGCCTCTATATAATGAGGTTGCCAGAATGAAATGTCCCGTCTGTCTTATGGCTCGCTGGAAAGTCTCATAGAATTTCTTTAGCTCTGGAATGGCAGATGGATTTGATCTCAAGAGCAAACTCTGGCTTAGCCACCGAGGAAGCTTCACAGAGAAGGGATGTGTTGAGAATCAGTCTGTGCAGGGAAATAAAAGACTCTGAGTCTGACTGGCCCTCGGTGCCACAAATGCAGAAGGAGGGAGTGATGGCAACCTTGCGGTGAGCCAACTGAGGACCCAAGAGCCGGAAGTGACCAGCCAAAAGTAACGAGGCACACCATCTCTGGTTTCCACAGAGTCCTTATGTCAGCTTTGTAATTTCATGCGAGTTTACATCTTTCCAATTTCATTCGAGTTACAGAAAGGAAAGGGGGGACAATAAGTTTCATTCATTTCCATTAACATCAGTACAGAGTCTACCATCTGCCAGGCACTTGGGTTCCAGTGATTAATCTGACATTATTCAGTTCTCATGGAACTTGCATCCTAGTTAGGGTGGGCAGGGAGATCAGTCAAATTAAGAATTATTTTCTACAGTATGAGTCATGGAATAGTGAATGCCGATCTCCTACATGAAACCTTTCTGTGAACTGTTGCTTCCTGCCCCAAGGTCAAATTTCTTACTAGAGCACACAGATATCCCTATTAACACAGCTTCCCTTTACCTCTCAGCATTCTCTCCCTTGAACTCTGTGCTTCATCTGCACTGAACTCTTTTTTAATTTCTCAAATCATATGTCCATTGCCTCTAGACTCTCCCCATACTATTGACTCCACCTAGAAAATTCTTATCTCCTCCTCTCCTACCTCCGCCTGCCTACACTGCTCACAGCCTTCCTCCAGAAAACCTTCTCTGGCCTCACCTGTCTTGGTTATATGCCTTTTGTACGTTCCCGTATCACACTCTGCTTTGCTCCTTTGAGCTCTTGCCGCCCATTGTCGTGATTGGCTTCTTACTTGTGCGTTTCTGCCTACAGACTCTTTGCTCCATGAGCCTGGGGCCAGGGATACTTGCTCATCATGGCATGCCCAGGAAGTAGCTCAGAGCCCAGCACAAATTAAGCGCTGATGGGATCTTTGTTAGATAAATAAACAGAAGCTGTATACACGTGGCTCACTATGACTTCAATCTCCCGTTGTTGAATACTGGATACAGAAAGGGGTTACAAGAGCTTGATCTGAATATCAGAGGAAAGAGATGGCCACGTCTTCATCTCAGTAGCTTCTAAATTTTTCTAAGATTAATCATTCTAGGTCATTCCCTGGTGTTTGTTTTCAGTTTCTAACCTATGAGATGTTAGCTAAGATTCATAAAATTTTACCCCTCCCATGGGTATTTGGAATCAAAACTTGGTTTGGGAAGGTAAAAAGTCCTCAAAGACAGAATAAATGGGGGTCAACAATAATTCGTGTGTGCACAGAGCTTTAGGATGTTCAAGAAGCCTCTAGATTATTTTTATTTGCTTCCTACAATAAACAGATAAAAGTTAAATGAGGACAGAAAGAACAGAGCCAGGAATCAAAGATGGGGAGATCTTTTCAATCCAAATCCTGTGTCACTTCTTCCACAGCACCACGACTCCCTCTGGGTGATGGAGGAATTCTGGGCACTGAACAGAAATGTGAGAGAGCTATTTGGGGATAGGTGGGTCTGCCTGGTCGCATCCAACTCACACCATGTAAGTGATGTCCTCCGCTGCCCACTGTAAAGCTGTTTCTGAGAGAAAGCATGGCACTGACCCCTCCTGAAAACCCATCAGCAAAATCCGACATGCATTTGGTGCTAAGCTGGCAGAGAGGGTGCTGGGGCTGTGCTACCGTCTTCTATCTAAGACGGGCATAAGCCCTGCACGGTGCCTGGTGGCCAGAGATAGATCAGTTTACATGCCAGGATGCCATCCTAGCTAGAGGTGAGGGGTTTCACTCAGGAGCTGCATTGCATGCCAGTTGATGGTGGGTGTGAACTCATGTCCTGGTGGTGTCGGCTCTCTTCAGGATATGAATGACTGATGTGGTTATGTGGAGTGCCAAAGTGAAGGTAGTCAGCGGTGCCTGAAGAGATGGAGAGGGATGGATAAAGAGCTCATCTGAGGGGCGAAGCTGGAAACCAGGCATTATTTGAATATAAGACACATACTTGAATCTAAGAGATCAGGGCCAGTGGATTAAGGGGAGCTATGTGCATGCAAGGACCAAATGAAGTTGTACAGGCAGGAGGCGGTTGTGCTAGGATTCTTTGGGGGGGAGTTCAAACCTCCTAACTCAGAGCAGTATCTTCTCTGAGCGGAGCCTCGGGGAGCTGATTGGGGAACCAGTGAGGGAAGCCAAGCCCAGAGGAAGGGTAGCCATCTCTACTATTAGATGCATCTCATCTCGACATTTCGTAGTCTTTTCCTGTGTCTGCTGAATCTAGATCCAGCCTTCCTCCACTTCACGTTGCCATCCATCTGCGAGCCAAGAAGGCTCCCTCCCCCTCCCTTTGGCTCCGGGGACTGACATCACACAGGAACTTGCAATTCTCTCTGTCACTCAGCCTTTCCCTACCTCGGGGAGAAAACTGCCATTGATTACAGACCTACCAAATTAAAGCTTCGGGAGACTTAAGTGAGCAATTATTATCAGCTACAAAATGCTGGAAATTGTTTATTAAGCATCATCTCGTTGTTTACTCTGACAGCTTCCTGTTGAGCTTTCTCTCAACTACTCTGTGATGGCTGAGGGCTGTTCCAAAGCAGTCTGATTGGTTTCCCGAGTTTGCAGAGTTCATAGCTGAGACAGAGTAACTCCTCAGGATTCAGGAGTCAATTCATCCGTCCCCCTGCCTCAAGGCAGGCTTTAATTACATCAGTGTAAATTAAGAAAGTAGGGGACTGAAGATAGGCATCCCCTCATTTAAAATTGCCCCATGAGTGGGAATTCCTGTGTCCTGGTGGGAACATTGGAGGTCATGCCTGTCCCTGGGGTAGCGAACATCCACAGAACTGATGGCATCTATGGTCTGACCTTTTCTGTGGTTGCTGCAGCCAAACTTTTGAGTTTTGCTGGATTCCTGCTTATTTTTCAAGCGTGGTTCTCCAGGTTGGATTCTGTGAGTCTCTGGCTTCTCAGTAATGAAGATGGCCTCCTCGTTCTCTATTGCTTCTTGCTCAGCGTGGTAGGTGCCCAGTTGCACTCAGGACACTGAACTGCTCGTGAAACGCCACAGGACACTCTGAAGGTGGAGGGTCACCGAATTCAGCCACAGAAGTGTCTCCCAAGACCACACTAAACCAAATCGTGAAGGATATTTTTACAAGGTGAGAGGTGTTCCTACAGAGAATGAGTAATGAACACAAAAGCCAGGAAAATGAAAGCGATTACAGTATGGTCATGCAATTAAAAGGTTTTTGGTGCTCCTGAGCATCGGGTTCATGTAGCTGGAAATGCAGCTGAAAAGTGGGCAGGAAGCATGGGGACTTTGTTCTAAAGATGCTGGAGAGGCGATGGGAGAGAGCGAACAGGAAGTGCTACATTAGGTTCCAGCAGTAGCTGGCATCTGTGTGGAGGGAGCTCTGGAAGGAGTAGAAGCAGGAGGCAGGCAGGTAATCCTGGCAGGACACGAGGAGTCTGACTGCGGGAAGATGGCACTTTTCAGGTAAAGTAGGATGCAGACGAGGGAAAGGAAGAGGGGCCGGCTCTGATTCAAATTGACAGAGAGAGAGAGAAGTCAGCTGGGGGTAAATTGGAATGGCGATAGAAATTAGCACAGGTGCCCTGCAGAGAAATTTTAGGCACGTGGAAGGCTGGACTGAACAAAACACCCTTAAAAGAATGTCCTTCTCACTGATTCTGTGTCCCCGTGCTTATAAATCCTTTAGCTTAACATTCAAGATTTTCTTCATCCCCATTCCCATCTCCATCTCAACTCTGGCTCTTTCCATTCTCATTTCCCAGACCCCCTATATAGTCATTCTCCTTTTTACCTTCAACGTGCTGCGTGTGCCCTAACGCTGCGGTTTACCTCCCCAGATACCCTCTGTTCTGCTGTTCTTTACCTACCCACCACAGAAGCCCAGGGAAGCCACAGGTCTCCAAGAAGCCTTCCCCTATGGCTCCTGTCTTCTTCTGTCGCCCTTGTTGGATTTTCTGTCATGCTCATAGTCCGAGCCACACAATATATAGTTTACTAAATATACTGCCTTACTATTTCTTGTCTCAGAAACAATAAAATTTTAGCTTCAGGGCAGGGACTTTGTCTTATATGCCTTTTGCTTAGCCTATAAAATTTAGCACAAGAGAGAAAACAAATGGCAGAAACAAAAAAATTACAGTAGAATATATCATTGTATTTACAATACAATTCTTAGGGCCCTACCCAAGTGCCACAACTGAAGGCAAATTGGAACAATCGGGTAGCATCAAAAACAGTCAGATGAGAAAAAGTTGAACCTGGAGGCTTCTTGCAAATTTTAAGAGAAACATGTGAGATGCGGTAGAGAGTTGTCAGCTTTGTTCTGTCTTACTAAGGTGTACAACCAGGGTAATGGGTAAAAATTATTTCATTTCAACATAAGAAGCTGCTTTCTCAAGGTCAGAGCTGCCAAAGATGGAGCAGGATGTCCAAAGAGGCCTTGAGTTCCTCTCTACTGGGGACATCCAAGTGGAGGCTTAGGACCAATAGTAAGTGCTGTCAATGTGGGGTGGTGATTAAGCACATGGGTTGTGTTTTTTAAACTACACCGCGGTGATGACAGTTTTCCCTCACAGAACTGATGTCAGGATTAAGTGAAGTAATATGTAGAAAGGGTTTGGCCGAGTCCATTAATGTTAGCTTTTATTATTTTGAAATAATGAATATAAGGAAATTTGCAGATCAGAGAGGCATCAAGTTGGATATCTTTGAAGTCGCTCCCAAACCCCGACGCCTATGGTTGTAAGTTAATGAGCACCTACTAGTAAAGTTGGACTTACGGAAATGATCTACCTTCAGGGCAGGGCTGGCCCTCCATGGCCTCTAATCCTGGACCCAGAGTAGTAGTAAAACAAGAATCACTTGAGAGACACTGGATCTAGAAGAGGCGATTTGTGACTAGAAGCAAAGAGTTGTGAAAATATGGATACAGGCAAGAGATCAGAAATCAGGTTTGCCAAACCAAGAGTCTGATATCAGGAATAGACAGGGCGTCAGCGCCCAGACTGGTAAAACACAGATCTAAAATCATCCAGAAACAGGAGTTTACGGGAGGCCGATGTAAAAACTAGGCAGATGGTTCTGGTGGAGTCAGCGATGATCTTTAGGATAAAAACTTCACTGTGGCGGGAGCCGCTTCGCCCAGGGGCCAGTGACATATTCCCAGTGGAGCGGAGCTTTGGGCCCCCTTCTTTAGATGTAGAACAGGCACACCCACGGGGATGGGACCCATAAGACTCTGAAAAGGCCATCATCTGCCAGTGCTGTTGGGCATACGGAGCTGCTGATCGCGTGTGTGAGTTCCGCCGCCCTGCCTCCTTCACCCCGCGTCGCCAGCACCCAGTGTGGACGCTCCTCTCGGCTGTGTCCCCAGCTCACCCGGAGCTCTCCGCTGTTTCAGCCCGGCTCTCTCCCCATCTCATCCACTCTTTCATTCATATGAGCTTTGGCAATGCCCTTCCTCCGCCCAAGGGCTGACCTTGACTTGGTCTCTCTTTTTTGTTTCTCCACTTGCATAGCAGCTTGGAAGAGCATGACACTGGGGCTGCCTGCCTGAGGGCCAGCAGTCCTGGGCCCGGGGAGCTCTGGGCCCGCCCTGTGCCCGGGGAAGAGGAGGCACGCGGGGAGCTGGGAGAGCCTGTGGTGGAGCCCACTAAGCCCCATTCTCCCCGCAGTACCTTCCCCCCGGCGGCCTGACGTCCCCTCGGGGCTCTCGCTGCGGCTGGCACAGCAGCGTGGACCCAGACACGACCCGGACCTCTCTCACATAGCTATTTGGACGACTGCACGAGAAGACACAGGAACCTGTATTCGCTCAGTGAGAGGGGAGCCCTGTTAATAGCCCAGGGTTTATTTTGCTCTCACTCTTTTTTTTTTTTTTTTGATGGGAAATCATTCTGTTGTCAACGTTGGTGAGGGTGAGCCTGTTTGACTGAAGCGGTAATTTGACAAGATGTGTCTTCACTGTCATTCAAATTGTGGAAGAGAGCTCTTAGTACATGCGGGATTGTTCTCTCTGCAACCTCCATCTCCTCTTGGTGAAGCTCTGCCTTCCCCTTAGAGATACGCCTCCTTAAAGATTAAGAAAGAAGAAAACACGTAATCCTGGGTCAGGAGGGCACATGCTTAAATTTGCAACGAGTCCACAAGCTCTTCAGATTCAAGATGAGCTTCAATGCCAGTGCGCTTCGGGGACAGGGAGGGGCAAGAAATCAAGGCGGGGGGGAGAGAGTGAGCCGCACGGGTCCTGCTGGCAGAAGCTCCTGTGCCTATCTCCATAAATCAACCGCAATGAGTTAATTCCTCGTCGAGAATGATGAATGAAAGGCTCCAAGACCTGGCACGAGGCTGGGCTTGGGGAGGAACCAAGCCTGCTAAGGTGCCTGCCTGACTCGTCCCAAGGGTTGGGGGCAGGGAATCAGAGCCACAGAAGCCTCCTGGGTGCACTTCTGGCCTTGACAATTTCAGGCACCCTGGGAAATCGGAAACAATCTGGATTTTGTACTGATACCACTTGGTGATTAAGAGCATAGATCTAAAAAACCAGAGACGCCCAGGATTCTAGCCTGTAACCTCGGGCAAGGTGTAGGACTTCTCCGTCTATGGAGTGGGGATGATAGTATCCATCCTGGAGGATGTGGCAAATGGCAGCTGTTACTGTGAACGTATCGTGCATCTTCCCTCTGCGCCTCTGGTCCCTACAGGGGCAGCTCAGTGGTCTGGAATTGAGGGTTTACGAGTGAACCATGCTGACCAGCCGTGGAAACAGGAAATGGAAAGGTGAAATGTCCAGTGGCCCTTATTTGGAATCGTAACCCCTCCTGGGTCTCACCCTCCTTCCTGCTTGGCTCAGGAGGCCCCGGACCCAGGCTGCCCTGAGAACCCTGCCCTTCAGGGCTGGCAGAAGCCCGCCTTCGTTCTGAAGCCTTCGCCATCCAAATACCTCTCTTCCCCTCCCACTGTCCCACAGTACTGCCCAACTCAGCATTTAAATACTCTGCACCTCTGAGATTTATTTTTTTCTCCAGAACCAGAATTAAGTGAGGATTAAACCAAGCAAGATGATGTTCGCAAAGGGCCTGGCACACAGTTGATGTGCAGCAAATGCTGGCTTCCTTTCATGCCTTCCCTCCTTGAGGGAATCTGTGTCATGGATTTGGTTGTACCACATGAAATTGCCATCTTTGTAGGTCTAAAAACGGTTGAATGTTAGTCATTTCATATGATTCAAGTTGATAGTTTTTTTCAGTGATCCAAAGCTCCTTGATGGATTAACTGACTTAACTTAGGAGGAAACGTCTCTTCCTGGCAATGACTTAGGGAAGATGAGAAGCCTTGTTCTGTATATCCGGCATGGTTGACTATCGACTATAAGCTAGGCACCATATAAGGACGTAGGGGTGCAGAGATAGAAGGTCCTTGTCCTCAAGGAGTTGACAATCCAAGGAAGAGACAGCCAGGAACAGTTATAATTCAATATGATGGGTAATGTCGACAAAATCTAAACAGTGGGCTGTGGAAATGCAAGGGGGAATGAGGAGCTCAGTCTGAGGAGGGTCACAAGAACTTCAGGGGAGGTCTGCCCCCGGACCTAAACTCCAAGGCTGCAGAGGCCTTCTTTACGAAGCCAGACATGTCAGGCAAAGGGAATAGCAGATATGTGAGAGCAGCACAGGACAGTTTTAAGGAGCCAGAGGACCGCCGTCACCAAACCAAATGTGACCTGCTAAAAGCAAGTACCCTCATATAGATCTTTAGAAGAAGCAGCGTTTCTAATGGAGGGGAACCCAGTGATCTTATTTGCTAGGAGGATGAAGGGGATTTTCTCCTGGGGCCCTTCCCCCACAAAGGAGTTGGTCCGGCTCCTGCACCTGGCCCTGGCTGCCTGCCTCCCTCCAGCAGGGTGACTAAGGCATCTGGATCACCGTGCACCTCAAGGTCCATGGTGTTCCTCTGACCCAGGTCCAGCCTGTCCGTGACTGGGGTTTCTCAGCCTTCCGCAGAGCTGGCCCTCCCCTCCCCCCTTCATTATCGCAAACAAGAAGTTCTGCTCCACCAGGACAGAGCTGTCCCCTCGCCTTTTCTCATGGCTACATTGCAAGCCCATGCTGGGGGCATCGGCTCTATGGAGTTATTGATGCTTCCAAGGGCAGGGGGGCGGGGGGGGGGGGGGGGGGGGGGGGGGGGGGGGGGGGGGGGGGGGGGGGGGGGCGGGGAGGCAGGGGGCTGATGTCCTTCCCTCAGACTTGTGTGCTGGATAAACTGTTCTGGATTGTGCTGGTTTCTGCCCTCCCTTCTTCTCACCTCCCGGCCTCCAAGGCCTTGTTTGGACGGGAGAGCCTGGCCAATGTCATCTGAATGTCGTGGGGCCAGAGGTTGGGGAACCTGCAGGAATGACCGGCTAGGCACTGATGGGGGCGGGGCAGAGTGGGAGGGGCTAAGCCCCAGGCGCCTGGTGGAGAAGATTCAGGGCCCTGGGGGGAGGGACAGCATGGGGGTGGGGAGATTTGAGAAGCGGGGCAGGTCTCCTTATAAATTACTGACTCTTGCCATGTTTTATAAAGAATAGAACAAATACATATATAAAAAATAGCGTCTGCATTTCCCTAATTATACTTAGGGCTCGTCAAAGGACTTTTAGGAGGAGCTTGGCAACCCTAATGCCCCTCCCCCTCCCAACCCTCCCCCATGCTGGATTAATATTTCAGCAGGGCGCCTGTACTCTCAGTAAATATACCGGGATCAATTGTTTGCTATAGCCCCTGCTCAAATCCGCCTTAGCCGGTAATATTTTAAAGTTGATTGGATCTTAAAATTGTAAGAGGTCCCTGGTGTCATGACTTTGCTGGCATTATCGGCTCAGCCCTTGTCATACCAAGCAACCTCCTCCCGAAGGCTAGTGCTCCCCTGCCCCCCTCCCCACACCGGGAGCCCACCTGGGGAGGCTCACTTAAGAAGCAAGTGATGGTGAGGAGTGAGGATGCCCACCATGATGACCTTGGGAGGGTGGGAATGTCTCCTTGCAGCAGCAGGGGAGGCTCTGGGCTTTCCGCCTCTCTCCCTTCTTCTTCTTCTTCTTTTTTTTATGTGCCGGTTGGCAGTGTCATCTCTCAACTTGATAAACTTGTCAGAGGGAGCTCCAGGAAAGTGTGACGCGGAGGTTGGAGTGATTGCTGAGTATGCAGGGAGAAGGGGCTGGGAGTTGTGGGCGGCGCGGGCACGTTAGCCCGGGGTGGCATCTGTTCCGGCCTGTTGCTGGCTCAAGGCCGCGCCCACGGCCCCGCGGTGCATCTTAGCAGACCAAGACCCTGAAGGGGAGCAGGAGCTTCAGGGACCAGAATGTCATGGGAACTAAGGGAGATGAGGATGGACAGTGCCAGCCAAGGAGTGTGCCGCACGCCACACGTGTGTGCCTGTGTGACTGTGTAGTGTGTGTGGATTTGTATCTGGGTGCGCCTGTGTGTGACACCGTGTGCGGATCTGCACACGTGTGTGCCCGTGTGTGACACTGCATGTAATACATGTGGGGCATATGTGGATGCAGGCCAGAGAGGCTGTGCAGGTGTGGCTGGGCATGAAGGCGGGGTAGAGGGTGAAGGACAGAGGGCATTGGAGGTCTCTTGGAAAAGCAGACAGGAAACTATGAGTTTCTGAACTCTTCTTCCATTTCCTTTCTGAAAGATCTTTTCAGATACCCAACTGGAATTCATAATTACCTATAATCGTGGAAGTTTACGCACAAAATGTTTCTCTGAGCACAGAGGGTAAGGAAGCTAGTGATTGCTGTACTTCGGGGCATGACTCAGTATTTTACATCACTCACCGGCATTCTATTGCTATTAACCGAACAAACGCTGAATCAGTGAATTAAAGAAGCTAAGAACTTCACTTTTGCCAGACCTAATCTGTTGGGATAGGGAGAAAATCCGTGTTATGTGAGTCATGGGGGAGGGAGTAGGAAATCCGAATTCCCTCTCCTCTCCAATCTTCAGTTTCCTCATCTGTATAGTGAGAGTTGTGAGACTCCATTACAGAGGACACCGTCCCATATTCTAACTTTTAGATAAAGTTCCAGAAGCCATCATGAGAATTGGCACAACAGTACAAATGAAAGACGTTTGTAAATTACAGCGCCCTGAGCGAATTCAGGAAGACTGTCTGGAGTCCATTGGGAGAGCTCCCCCTTGTCATGGGCTCCTGCGGTTACCCTTTCATTGCACTTAGAGCCACCCCACCTTCATTTTTCTCTCTGGAGGGAAGCATCTGGCAATCTGCCAAAGGAACAGGTGTCTTCGTCTTCCTGCAGTATTTAATAGTATAATAAACTTCTGCCCCGGTGCCTCTCAGTGATTAGAACACATCTCAGGCGCTGCCTTGAAGAGTTAAAGCCAAGAAAGTCACCTCGCCTGGGAAGTGCAATAATTGCTCTGTGGTGCCCTGCCTGGAGTGTGATATTTATATTATAAGATAGGATTTAGGTCTAAAAATAAGGGAAGTTGTCAGAGCTCAGGATCATTGATACAAGTGTGGATGACAACACTGACAGCTAACGTGAAGCCAGTTATGTCCAGGTTTCTAAACTGAGAGGGAGGTAAAATTAATAAATTAGGTCACTGACAATGCCCAGGGAAGGAAGGAACCATCATCTCTGCTCACTGACTCACCTTTTTGGCCTCCACATAAAGAGACTTGCATTTTGGAAGCATAATGTAACTAAATACAGACACCAAACACACAGGAATGAAATTGCTAATGTAACTAATATATACAAATATCAAATCATGATGTTGTAGACCTGAAACTAATATAATAATGTTATGTATCAATTATACCTCAATTAAAAAAAATAAGTCACTGATGATCTCTACTTCATCAGATAATATGGTAAAAACAAATAATAGGGGCGCCTGGGTGGCTCAGTCGGTTAAGCATCCGACTTTGGCTCAGGTCATGATCTCACGGTTCCTGGGTTCGAGCCCCACGTCGGGCTCTGTGCTGACAGCTAGCTCAGAGCCTGGAGCCTGTCTTCAGATTCTGTGTCTCCTTCTCTCTCTGACCCTCCCCTGCTCATGCTGTCTCTCCCTCTTTCTCAAAAATAAATAAAACATGAAAAAAATTAAAAAAAAAATAATCCCCTGTTATCCGGAGATTACCGTGTTCAAACAATTACAACACAATAGCGTGTAGGTGGTCAGTGTGGCATAGAAGGAACCAGTCAGATGCAAAGGTTTGGGTTCTTGTTCCTAGTTTCTGCATCAACAAGCCTCATGACCTCTGGGCCTCAGTTTCCTCAACTGCAAAATGAGGGGGTTGAACCAGAGGGCTTCTAAGGTCCCGTCCAGTTTTGACATTCTGAGGTTGAATATCAGCTCTAATTCATTGGTCTTTGTGGATGCAGTAGTCACTTCAGGATCCTGCATGCCTGCGGTCGCCATTTTGAACATCAATGGCCTTTATCTGGAACCGTGTCAGTTGATGGAGAAGCCTGATTAATAGACTAGGAAATAACAAGGCTCAGTGTTGTTACTTTCTTCTTTTCTGAAGCACTTCTCTCCTAGGGGTGCTAAGTAAGACTGGTCAGTTTTGCTGTGCTTTCCTTCCTTCCTTCCTTCCTTCCTCCCTCTCTTTCATTTTTCCTCCCTGGTTCTTAGCTATACCTCCAGCACAGATTTTGCTTCATCTACTTTCACTGCAGGCTCCAATCTTCCCCACTCCCAAAACAATATTCTCTACACTGGTGCATAAAATATCTATATTAAAGCTTCAGATTGGCTCTGCCTCCTTAGGCTTTTGGAAACTTTCACTGTGAGGGTCTGCAAAACCTAAATTTGGGGTCTGCACTATTTGGTGTGTATCTCTTTGCCTCAGAGGAATCTTCTGCCTTTTTTTTTTTCTTTTCTTTTTTTTTTTTTCCATTTCAAAGCCCGTGGGTCCACACAAATGCTCTCAGAGAGCTTTTTTTCCCCCCTTAGCAAAAATTCAGGTTTGTCACTAGGAAAGAAGAGGTTTTTCTGTGGAAATCTTCCTCATGCTGGTTATAAAGCCGCTCACATCTCAGTGTGAACTCGGCTAACTCGCCAGCCTGTTGTCTTTGTGAGTGAGGAGTGAAATCCACACAAAGGTATAAAGACCTGATCCATATAAAGATTGCTCTCTGGATTTCCATTGGGCGGCAGCTTTCTGATGATTGCATCTTTGCTGTAGACAGCTGTGCAATCGAGGTAACAGCAGGACTCCAGATGTGTTGGGACTTGCTAGGCAACAGACCTAGAAGTTTGGCCAAATCAGACCCGGATAATCACCAGAGAAAGGGTGGGGGGGGGCGAAATGCAGGGCTGGTCCAGAATTTCTGTGTAATTCAGGGGCTGTGGGATTAACCCAGTGGACAGAGAGGGAACAAGATGGGAGGTTTACTTCTCATATGAAGCATCAGGTCTTTTCTTTGCCTGTGAGAAACTCGTCAGGCAGAGCCGCGGGGCTCTGTGCAGAGGGAGTACACACAGCGGTTAGAAGCCTGGGCTCATGAGTCCGGCAGACCGCTTTGACTCTGGGTCCCACCTCTGACTAACTGTGCGATGTTGAGGCTACTTTACATGGTTGATGCTCATTACAAAGCAGTTAGAACATGCTTGGCACATTTCATCATGGCAGCCCCTCTTCTGCAAGGGGGCGTTTAACAACCGGCAAGACGCCCCGGCCACAGGAAGAGGGAAGAGCTAGGCGATGGTAAGGATTACTCAAAAATCCAGTTCTCCTTACTCTTGAAAACAAGATGGCATTGTATGTTAACTAGCATTTAAACAGAAATTTGAAAAGGAAAAAAAAATGGGAACTTTGGTGCAACTAACAGGGATTCCCAATTCACTCAGCAATTTTGCGTTGCTTAGGTTATTTTACTTGTTATTTTTTTATAAATTTACTTCCTAAAAAATGAAATCACTTTCCTCCAGTGACTCGACCTATGTTCCTAATCCAGCTATATTTTCTTAATTTTGATTACTTGTTTCTTTCAGATTTAATCAGCTTTAAGGAGGCTTTCTTTATGAAAATAATATTTCTTTAGAATCCTATAGCATAAGAATGGCTTCCAATAGAACGTGAACTAGCACCCCAACAATCAGTGGCTTTAGTGTGCTCTTCATACTAATGAAATTGCCTGCTGTGTCGTCAATCAAAAAAAAAAAGCCCAGTTCTTTCTATTTAGTGTTCTTTCCTCTACACCAGCTACTCCAAACTTACTAATTTTAAGAATATGGTTGAGTCACTCTTGAATGTAGTCTGAAATCTGAATATTAATTAAATGTCCCATGTAAGTCTTACGATAGAAAAGAAAAAACAAATCTGAGATAGACCCACAGTGCACTGTGGTACCTGAGGGTTCTCAGAGAAAGGCTGTCCTTACTTACGAATCTCTTTTATACATACAGAAGATGGGGGGTGAACTATTGATCTCAGAAGTAAAAAGGACCCAAGAAAGAGTCGTCTAAACAGTTTGTGGTAACAGTTCTACACAAACAAAGTAACCAACTTCTCACGGAACCTCGAGAGAAAAATCGGCCTGCCTTTTCCGTGACAGGAACCAGGATTGTTGAGAAGCCTCAGAGGTTCTCTCTCTCGGGCACATTTTAGTTGAGATCAATCTGCTTTGGAGGGACCTGGCTTTTCCTTGGACTTTGCTAGAAACCAGGGAGCTCTTTGGAGCTTGTCCAATTCAGGCACTGAAAGGAGAACACAGGAAAAAGGGCCCCTCGGGCGGGAACGGTGGAAGAGCAGATGGTAAAAAGTGTTCTTGGTGTCTCTTGAACGCTAACGCCCTGGAAACTTTGTTTTAACTTGGGTTTTTATGGTTACTTTGGGCAACCACAGAGGGTAACAGAACTGTGGCCGTAGCTACGCTGGAGAGGAGAAGCACGTGTCCTAAAGCATTTTAGGTACAAAGGCAGGTGGCTTCAGATCGACTGCAGGTTGTGGAATGGAAAAGCCCATTGTCGTTTTGGCCCTTGCAGGGAGCCGGGAGTAAATAATACTTCTCATATAGCTTTAGCCCCGTGCTATCTTAATTGCAATCTCTGGTGAGATTTGGAGTTATGCGTTTTTAACAAGCAAACCATAAAATAAGGTTTAATCTCCCCAGAGCCCTGGAGTTAATTTATCTGTCCACAGGCTAAGATCTTTTTAAAGGTTAAGAATGCTTGGGTTTTCTTTCTAGGTCTCTGGACTGGCTGGAATGGCTGCAGGTGCCTCCTATGGCTGGCGGCTGGAATCTGGCTTCCACCAGCGCTAAAGACCCGGCCCTTAGGAAGGCCTGCAGGAGGAACCAGGTGTTGGGCCCTAATAGTCACAAACTGTCCCTCATCCCCATAGGAGGAATTAGTGTTCATCAGGACCATGTCTATGGCAGAAAGGACATTTGACTTTGCTTCAGAAGGTCAGGGATGGAACTTTTGCTCTGGAATCAGGAGCTGTGGGATTTGGAGGAAATTACTTAACCTCTCTGGGCTTCAGTTTCCTCATCTGTAAAATGGGTATAATGATATCTACCCCAAAGTCTTCATAGGGGTTCTATGAATGTTAAATGGTGTGAAGATGCCTTTAAAAAAATAGTAAAGCACTAAACAGATGTTAAGCTAACTCTGTTCCTTATTCATCCAGGCAGAATTTGTTACCTTTGTCAAAGGTTATTTTCCCATGAAGCCGTGCTATGGAAGGAGGTTCCCAGGTTTTCAGAACATACCTAAAACCCAGTCCTGGCTCCCCACAGGCCAGCACAGACTTAGTTACAAAATATAGAAAGCACAGATTATGACAGTTCTCTCTTGGGCCTAACTGCCTAAGCAGTGAATATATATATATATATATATATATAATCTCAATCACTCACGTGCCAGGGTCAGAACACCCTTCCTGCCCCCGCGGCCTTAGGGGGATACAATGGCAGATCCAGATCCATCAGTGGGGGGGGGTGTCTATCTGCAAAGCTGTGCCCCAAGGGAATAAAGGGGCGGCTGCCTGCACTCTGGGTAGAGGAGGAGGAGGAGGAAGAACTGTGGAGAAAGGGTCACTGGTGGACCATTATTTGCAGACTAATCTATGCTCCTCCCTCACCTGGGCTTCAGAGCCCTGTTGACGGGCATCTCCAGCTTCAAGTCCTACTGCCACCGGCTCATCTGTGCCTCCTCCCAGTGCATCGTGCCCTCCCCACGGCCACGCCTACTGTCCCGTTGTCGTGAGCCTCCTTCCTGCCTCACCTCCCCTTGTTGCGTCCCCCCCGGATCATTTCACTGCCACCCGTGAGACCTCAGTCACAACCACACACCTTTCAGGAAGCCTTTCCAGATCGACCGTGTCCTCTTGCTCGCATCACCCTTTGCCTGCAAATTCCCGTGGTGGTATTTGTGTGTTTGGTTGTGTTATTATACACACACCTGATGGAAGTCAGCACGGCTGGGGACAGGGACGGAATGGCGTTGGGCCAAAGGTCCTTGGGAAAAGCCGATTCTGGCCTCTGGGCCCTGCTCTGCTGGAGCATGGCTGAATTGATCCACAGCTTTGGACAAGGCAGAGGCCCGGCCCAGAGGTAGGGCAAGCTCGTGCCACAGCTCTGGATTTCTCCTAAGCCACACACTCAAGTGTCCAAGTGTCGTTAGCTTGTGTGCTGGCACGCCGTGTGGCAGGAATGAAGGGTTAGGACGCACGAGCCAGCAAGGAGCACAAGAGTTCCTCTAGAATGCCAATCTAATCTCAGCACCCGTAGCCTGCGAGGCTTCCCAACTCCCCAGGACAAAGGAGGAAGTCCATACTCCGCCGCCGCGCACACAGGGTCCCCCACAATTGCTGCGGCCTCTTTGAGGCCTCCCCGCCCACCACAACCCCTCCCAGAGTGGAACTACCTCAGACACGCTGGCGCACCAGCACTGCCCTGGCCGACATCACCCATGTGTTGCCTCTCTGTCGGGAACATTCCTTTTGCCATCTTTCTACCCCCGCAGATGTAATCCAGGCAGCGGGAATCACAGGCCCGTGAGGCAAGCTTGAATCTGATCTCCTCGGGCTGGACTCAGGTTTGCCTTCCGGAAGCTCCTCGAGTGTGTTGTCTGTCCATACTCATTTATACCACACACCCACCGCCCACATGCACGTGCCTATTGCCGCTTCCTGCGAGGTGGGGGCCTCTGGCACTCTGGCACCTTGGAACTCTGTCTTCCTTCCTACCACCGAGCCGGATGCCTGACATCCAGGGGGGGTGGCTGTACCCATGTCTGGGGTTGGGTTAAAGCTACTGAATTAAGCCATGGGCATCACAAAAATCCCCACTACCTTCCCAGCTCTGGCACTACCCTTTCTGTCCCTCTCCCGTGCCATTCTGGCACTCATTTCCCATGGGCAGGGCTGTAGGGACACATGGCTTGCAGGCTGGGCAAGAAGCTGAGACATCCTGTTGAGGACCTGCTCTTGCCTTGTTGGGCTGAGGCCGAGGCCCCATGACCACTGAAGGAGGACCAGTGAGGGGAACCTTCGGTCCTTCCCTGCCTCCCTTCCATTCACCTTGGTCTGTGGCTTTGGAGCTATTTGGGAGACACCTTGAGACAGCTGGAGAAACAGCAATAATCCAATTAAAGCGTCTGACACTCTGGGCTGGTAGCATCTTGGCGGGGAGGAGGTGGACACACAGGGGCTGTGTCTGGTTCCATCTGTGATATGTGTTTTCCTGGCTGTCGATACCTATGGGGAAAACACTAGCAGTAAGATTCACAGATAAAACCCAGTGGCCTCTGCTTCCTCCCCGGGGTGTTTTCTTGAGAAATTGGTTTCTGGGTAGGGAGGGGACAAGGCTCCTTCTTTTCCTTTCCTCGCTTCTAGGGCATTCGAAGGAATGTGAGAGAGGAAGAGAGCTTGGAGGGAGGGAGAGCAAATCAGAGAAGCGAGCGGGGTTTGAAAAGTCAAAGATGTCCTCCTGGCCACGGGAGTTTCCCAGAGAGACCCTCTCCCCCTTCCTTCCCGGATTCCGTCTCCCCTCTCCTCTGCTACCCATACCCTACCCTCTCGCTCTCCTCTCTGCCTTCCTTCTTGGGCTGATGGCCATTGTTCCATCTCTGGGAGTCACAGAGGGTCGTCTGGGCCCAGACAAAGCACAGGAACTTGCTTTGGAGATTGGAACAGAAGAACTCGGCACCCAACCCCTGCACGTTTCCCTGAGGAGGTTAGAGCACGTTGCGAAACAGTGATTGATGGCGCTGAGCGGAGTCCCAGGAGCAGCACGTTCTGGCTCTCCCCGTCGCGTCTCTGCCTCCCAGCCCTGCCCCTCCACCACACCCCTTCCTGGATGCCCCTCACGCTGCCTGAGGCCAAGCCTCTGCAGGCTCCCCATGTCCCATTCCTGGCGGACTCGCGGGTGTGATAGCTGGAAAAAGTTAAATGCTTTTCCCTTCATTATCAGAAAGAGTTTTATTCTGACTGAAGTGAACAATATAAGAGACAGCACAGAGCGTTGGCGGAGGATGAAAAGTCCCTTCTACCCACAGAGCTGCACTTCAAAGTGTCCTGTGAGAAGGTTCCACTTTAATTAGGGGGAGGAAATTGCCATGTAACTTAATTAATATCAAAAACATTTTTTTTTTCTTAAACACAACAAAGAAAGATGGCTACATAGAGATGGAGAAAGGAGCTGACAGCAAATCTGGACAGGCCTGTGCGTGGACCGCATAATGATACACTTTGTTTTTAATTACTCTGCACATGCCTCTGGTTCCGAGAGGGACTCTGAAGCCACAGCGGGGCCTCTCCCACACTGTGGGGTCTCATCCTGCAGCCCCCACACTCCGGCCACCGTGCGAGGCAAGGGAAGACCCGAAAGAGTTATCTGGATGTTTCAGAAGAGCAACGCACAAATCCTGTCTTCTTGGAACCAAGCAGGCTTTGCAGAGTGGATTGAGTAAGAGCCGGATCATCTGCTTTCTTCACCTGCTACCTAGGGCCACCATGGGCATTCTCCCTCTGCAGGCCCCGTCTCTGTCCTCACCTCCCACCTTCCTTGCAACCAACTGCTCTGGGAGCACTCCTGGGCCTTTGCCTGGGTTTTTCTCTCTTTGAAACTCTGCCTCCTCATTACCTCTCAATCTGCCCTCTTCTCCAGCTGCCATGGCACGGCCACCTCCTGTCTCCCTCCAAACATTTTACAAAGTAGGCTCCTAATTGTCTTTTTGGTTTCTGTCTTTCCAACTGGAGTCCATCCACCCCCCGGCAGCCAAAGTGATCTTCTGTAAGACATAACATCATACCGTTTCTCTACTCCAAACCCATTGGTGGCTTCCCATTCCACTCGGCAGAAGATTCCGGAACGAGGCACTGTGATTTTGCGCACCTCCCTCTTCACCGTAGCCAGTGTCTTGGGGTCTTGGACACGGTGCTCCTTCTGTTAGAACATTCTTTCATACCTCTTCCACCCCCTGGACCTTGGCCTAACACACACCTCTACATCTTTTGAGTCTTGCCATAAATGGTATTGACTCTGGGAAGAATTCTGAGGAACTCACCACCCACAGTTAAGTTAAATCCCCATGGGGCATACTTGCATAGAAGACCACACTTCTTTGTAACACGCATCAAAATCGTAATCAGTTACTTGTTTGGGCAAACAGTCCCTTGATATGTCTTTCCCCTGGACTGTAAGGCGGGCACTACTAGAGACCAAGCCGTCCTGGCACAGGTTCGCTGAGCCGCCTGCCTGTCACCAGAGCAGACACTTTTCTACTCTCCACCAGGTGCTCAGTCTCATCACAAACAAATAAAGTACATTATTTTATCAACCCCACTTTACGGGAGTCAAATATGAAGGACTGAGATTAGTTCAGTATCACCTAAAACCACACAGGAAGTAAGTCGACGGTAGGTAGTTTGGTTACCGAGTCCTCTTCATCATGGTCTATGCTCGTGTGAGGACAATATTCATTTGAGGAAGGCAGGAAGGGAGACAGGGAGAGAAAGGGGAAGGGAGAGGGAGGAGGGAAGGAAGGAAGGAAGGAAGGAAGGAAGGAAGGAAGGAAGGAAGGAAGGAAGGAAGGAAGGAAGGAAAACTTGGCCAAGGAATGGTTGCAGAAGTGACCAGATGGTACCAGGCATAACTCTGTGGACCCAGCCCTCAGCTCATGGATGTACTCAATTCTACTCAGCACAGTGTGTCTTTAACATTCCCAGGAAAGCCCCTAGCCTCCTGATTTTTCCTAGACCACATAATCTGTGGAGGTATCTTGACAAAGTTAAGACATGCATTAGTCCCAGCAATTTTTCTCTCCTCGTTCTTTGCTTCCCTTCAAACTTCTAGCCCCCTCCCCCCACTTCCTTCAACATGAGGAGATGCAATCCATGCATAGAGTAGGGCCACTGTTCCCAAACCGTGCACCAAGGCATCCTGGGTCACGTGATAAATTCCCCAGCCCTGTAGGAGATTTTCATCTGGGGAGGATAACTTGGAGGTAACTCAACACCCGCCGGACTCCAAGCAGATTACCAACTCAAGGAAGTTTATGGTTTTGACATTAGATCTCATGGGTTCCTTTCAATGGGGTCTTTTCTTTATGAAAGTGGGTTTTCTGTGGTTGTTGTGCTAAAAGGCAAGTTGTATACAAAACTCAGTGTGGACTAGCAAGTGAAGATGGCAGTGTTTGAGATTTGAGAAGTTGTGCAGCGGCCAACAGAGGCCCACATCCCATCAGCAAGTCGTTATAATTATTTAAGAATGAAATCTTTAAGTTTATATATTTTTTTCGAATCGCTATTAAGTTGTTAGGGCATCAACACTTGGAAAGCTGTTTGACCCTGGCTACTTAAGAGATGGAGCCGCTGGGTCTCTTGGCCCACGGCCACCGCCATAAACTACTTGGGACTAAGGTCGCTGTGAAACAAGCAAGTATGCGAACCTATGGGCGTCAGAGGAATTCCTGTTGGGGTTGACACACTAATACGGCAAAGGGGGACCAGACCAGCCCGCTTTGGGGCTCGGGTCGAGCACAGGTGTCCTCTGGGGTGATGTCTCCCTGAACTACCAGCAACTAAGGATAAAGGAGAGAAGGCAGATCCGCGCCAAGCAAGCCCCGCCGGCTCCCAGCACCTCCTCCAGCGGACAGAGCCCAAGGCAACCCGCCCCGGGCCGGGGACAGGTGTGTGATTGACAGTGTCTCCGCCGGCTGGAGCCAGAGGGCTGCACAGCAGCAAAGAGAAGCCTCTTCTCTTCCTGCGCTTCAGGCGAGGCCGCCGTCAGCCGCAGATGGGAGCCGGGCCGCCTCCCACGCGGTGGAGCGGGCCTGGCAGGTGCACTGGCCCGACGAGGTGACAGGCGCCGCTAAACCACGCGCTCTGGGCCTCCCTTCGCCCGGCTCGCAGGCCCGCGCAGGGGGAGAGAAAGGCCCCAGGGGGGCGGGCTTTGCTCTCGAGTGAGGCGCGTGGGCCCACGCACCCGGTCCCGTGTGGGGGACGATGACCAGTCAGGCCCGAGTCACCCTTCTAGTCCCCTCCCCCAGGGGCTCCCGGCCTGGTGGCCGTGGCCTTGGCGCCCCGCACAGCACCGGAGGGCGAGGGGGCGGCGGGCCCGGGAGGTGCACCTGCTGCCAGGCGGCCTGGGATCTGAGGTCCTTGCTTGTGCAAAAGCTGTCGTCCTCTGTTCTCCCCTCTGTGGCCAGGGGCGGGGGTCGGGGGGGGGGGGGCTTGAGAAAGCCTTGCAGACCCGCATGCCCTCCGCACCCCACCCTGCAGGCTCTGGGTCGGGCAGAGGGAGCCAGGCGCCGGCCGGCCTGGGCGCTGCGAGCCGCGGGGGCAGGCGGCCCCCCAGGACGGACCTCCTCCCTGGAGAACGCCTCTACCTCGTTTCACCGGAGCCCGGGATGCCTGCTCCAGCGGCACCTTGGCACCCCCCCCCCGCTGCAGGACTTACTGTAATTTCATACAGTTCTGCAGACAGATATTGAAAAGGTATCTGGAAAAATTGATAGCATATCAAGGCAAAGATTTCATAAAAGTCATTTTTTTTAAATGTCCAGCCATGGGTACCAGCGTGCACTCCGCACAGACACGCATTCCAGGTCCCCAAAGGCCTCTTCCCTGATCTTAGAGCGCCCCCTGTGGGAGCGACGCTCTTACTGCACGCGGCCCGGCAGGCTTCTTCCCACGCACTTGAGCCCCGGGATGCGGGATGCGCGCAGGGGAGGCAAGGGATGGATAAGGGAGGGGGAGAGGGGTCAGGGGGCCTGGGGGCCCCCGTGCGTGCCCTCGTGTGACGAGCAGCCAGCCGCACGCTCCATGCGTGTAATCCTGGAGGCCTCCGGCCCCAGTTCGCTAACAAAGACCCAGCGAGTCCGGAAGACACCAGGGAGTGGCTGCCAGGCCCAGCATCCTCTCGGCTAGCCAAACCCGTGCTCGTTCAGTCCATGAAACCGTGACTAACATCTCCCCTTCTCATACCTCTCCTCAAAGGCTTTTTCACATTACTGAACCTACAATGGGGAGGAGCAACTGCGTTCGAGGCTGTGACACAGGAGGTTTGGGGGAGCTTTGGCCCGACACGGGGAGCGGACTCGAAGGAACTACAGTCAAGGGCGGGTTTCAGGCACGTTCGTGGTCCTGTGTTTTTATCTTGTTTTGCTTCCTCCCTGTGCTCAGTGGTTGTGAACAGGGCGCAGCGCCCAGGCATGAAAAGGGTCCCAGACATGGAATCGGAAGCCTGCTCGGGCATAACAGGGCTTGGCCTCGGTGGGGTTTGGTCCAGAAGGAGCGCAGCTGCTCGGCTTCGGGTTCTGACTGGCCTCCGGGAGGCGGGTTCCAGCTGTAGAGGCTCCGTTGGTGCTCACAGAAGAGCAGCTCGGGGTTCGCCCGAAGTGCAGGGAGAAGCCCAACACCCTGGGATGAGAAGCCAAGTTGTGAGGCAGAGTGTAGCCCGGTATCGGAGATAAGGATACAAGAAGAGAAGAAAAGGGCAGTTCTCCAGAAGGATCCTTGAATGAGAACTTTTTTGAGTCAAGGGCAAATGGTGGGGGGGGCGGGCAGGTGGAAGTATCTCAGAGATATCTGTTTGAGTCAGTCAGGTGATACAGAGAGCCATGAGAAGGGCATGCAGGGCACCGCGGACCCTGAACCCAAGGCCTTCCTTTGGAGTCACTTTTTTAAGGCGTCTGGACTGAGGATAGTGTAGGTTGTACACTAAGGAATCTCTTTGGCAGAAATGTGCGTCCTCATGAGCCTGCACTTGGGCAGACGGTGAACTCCCTCGGTCTTCTTGGCAGAGAGTGGATCACAGGGTCCCTGAGCCCCAGATCACCCCACTCATCCCTCTGCCTCAGTGCCCCACAGCCTTCCAATCCCCTCAGCCATAACTGAATTGAGTCCACTCTGAATACACAAGAGGCCTTGAAAAAGATCCCCATCCATCTCCTTCCCAAGTAGTACCCTGGAAAGTCAGGAGACGAGGAAGAAAGCCTAGTCTTGGTTCCTAGTCTTGGTGTTATTCCAAAGACACTCAGAGCCTTGCCTATCAAATATAAGACAACAATATTAAGTAAGGTTTTTGAAAACATTGTGTATCACCCAGTATGAATGTAAGCCCCACACGAGAAGTTCCTTTCAGAATGTAGGACAAGGATATTTTTTAATCCCCTAAGAATAGAGGATAATGGGAAGGTGCACTTCCTCCTTTTAGATGACGAGAGCTATGGTGATATGCCTTGTTTCCTTTTTTGCCTTAGCTACCAGGAAGCTCCCATCAGATTTTGAATTAATTGCAATAAATATGTTCATTAAACATATTAATGTTTGCTAACCCCCTTCTTCAGTCCTGGTTTCCCCTTTTAGTTTCTCTTGAATTGTCTTATTGTACATGTCTTTTGTGTAAGTTGTTCAAACTATCTTTGGAAAGACGTAGACATTTCTGTGAGACAACAGACTGCTTAATGCACATTGATGGCCTCGGCCAGATCGGCCTCGCAAAGGGCACATTTGTTGGCACATTACCTCATCACCTCAACGCTGCACTCAGAGACAGAGGACAGTCTTCCGCGTGGCTCCCCTGTCTCTCCCCTGCCACCGCCCTCACAAGGACAGTGTCGAGGGCATTCTTTAATCTCCTCTCTTTTAATTGGTGAGAGAAAGTGGTGCCACTCATCAGTGCTCTAAGTTGGAGGGATTTAATTAGATCTAATGACCAGATAAATGGAGAATTCTGAGTAAGGACCTTTGGGGACTGAATGGTGTGAATAGGATTATGTTGTTATATTTCCCTGCATTCGTTGCTGTGGCTGAGGCCACAATGGAAAGAGAAGCAGGACGCTAACAAGAGTCAGATGTGGATGCTGTTGGGGAGTGGGGGGAGGCGGGAGAGAGGGTGGAGGGCCGTGGGGCCTCGGTGGAGAAGGAAGTCAGAGCCGAGGATGAGGCGGGCTTGAGCACTCACCAGGATGGTTGGTTCCGCCGCCCAAGTGATTCTCATTCTGAGAGATCCTGCCTTCCGCTTGACCTGTTTCTCGGACATTCTGTCTCCCTCTGACCCTGACATCTCTCTCGCCTTTGAGGGAAGCCAGAAACCTGGCTCTAGAATGGGTAGAGCTGTTCGCTTGTCAGGCTTCCCATGAGCTGCTACGAAAACGACCTGTCCCCTTTTGACAAGTCAGCTTCATCTAGTGTGAGCAGGGTCGCTGTGAATACCCTTGTGCTGTCACTTAGGGCCTGCAGCGTCAGAGAGTTCTCCCCTGAAAGATCATCTGTCAGAGTTAGTGGGGTATTCTAGTCCCAAGAGCCCCGAGGGAGACGTTCTGTGGGCTGAGAGGGCAGGGGTGGGGAGGGGGGAGTGCGGGAAGCCGGGGAAGGAAGTCGGTTTGCAGATACTCCAGATCTGACTCACTCCCAGGTGGGGGTGGAGGAATTCTTCCCCGGAGAAAGGTGGTCGGAGCCATGAGGCTTGGAAGGAGGGCAGATTCAGGTACTTTACTGAACACCCTCCAGATAGCCAGCAGTTAGCCAGATACCCACATCTGTAATAGCACTTAATTCTTATGATATCACAGTCTGGTGCCTAATGTGCCCTCAATAGGCATAAGGAAAATGGATGCATAATTGAATTATCCTGAGCGGTATCACAGTCCTTATTAGACAGAAGAGAAAAACAAGGCTTAGGGAAATGAACAACTTGGCAAAGTTCACATGCTCAGTGGAGCTATTGTTCGAACCTAGGTCTTTCTGATGCCAAACGTCACTCTCTTTCCAAGTGGACATGAGTGCAAGACAGCCCCCTCCCGTCCCATCCAAGTGAGAGCCTGTTCAGACTAGGCTTGTATGTGGTTTGACCTCTTTAGAGGCCTTTAGACCTCAGTGTGTTCAGAGCAAACGGCCCTGCAGAGGCAGTGCCTTCTGATGAAGGCAGCAACCCCCAACACCCCCCCCCCACATCTAGTGAAGCTGATTTGTATGGAGATTTGTATGGAAATGCAGCCACCTTTCCTCTAAATCCAAAGCCCTGCACTTGGTGATAAACAGCACTAATGTGATGTTAACTCTATTTACATGACTGTCTGTCCCAGGAGATGGATTTACATATACACTAAATGTATTTCACCAGTTCCTAAGAGTAATGCTTTATTTTACTGCCTCTGGATACCTGGTAGCAACTCAGGCCATTAGAAAGCATCTCTCTCTCACACACACACACACACACACACACACACACACCTGGAAACAGTACCAGCAGGAGACAGATGGGGGTGACCCTGGCAGGCAGGTCCGTCCCACTTTACAGGTGTAAGTGGCAAACAACCTTTTGTTCCAACTCTCTGTAAGGTTGGCTAAAAAGGACTTTTCAGGGTCATCTTATCCCTTTATCCCTCAGAGTCATTCAGATGAAAGCAGAGTTTAGAGCCTAAATTGTTTGAATCATTGTCTAAATCCTCTGTTTTGGTTTGACCAGAAAGAGAGCCTCTGTAGGTTTGAATCTGAAAATGTGCTCGTCAGTGAGCCCCACGCCTTAGCCCAAGTGGATCCTCAGGTGCGTCAACCCCCCTTCCCTGTTTCATGTTCCAGGACCTGTGCAGAGAGCTTTAAGTCAATTATCCCACTGATTTCTCATAACAACCCTGTGGATTTTCCCTATGGCTAGCCCATTTTACAGATGAGAAAATTGAGACTTAGGTATTGACAGTTCATCCACAGCTACTCAACTAGCTAATAATTAGGAGAAGAAAGTTGTGAACTTAAGTCTGTCTGAATCTCGCTATACAAGATCACCACAAACGTCAGCGAGATGTGTGTTTTTGAGGATACTGGGCTGCTAGGGTGAAGGTGGTCTGTAAGGAGAATTACAAGAAAAGAATTTTGCAAATTTCTTTACAGGAGCACATAACACACCATGGAGAGTATACAGTTGTGTAGAGTCTTGGGCTAAGGTCTCAAAGAGGTAGATTGGACAAGTCACAGTCCACTCTGTCATTTTCTCAGTCATTCATGCTTCCATTCAGACATCCAACCAACACATCCTATGTCATTCACTGGAGATACATAATTGAATAACACTTGGTCTGTGTGTTTCATAAGCCCACAGTCTAATGGAGGAGACCAACTCATAAAATAATGATTACATTGCTATTATAATCACTGGTGGATGGAAACCAGGAAAGACCAGAGAGGGACTTCCAGATCAGAAGGTCCTTAAAGTGATCAAAGGATCAAAGGTCTTTGGGTTCATTTAAATAATAATAACACATGGATTTGTCTCCTCTTTGTGTGGTCTCAAGCTAGGCCAAATCCTTTGAGCTCTACTTTCTTTTTTTTTTTTAAGGTTTTATTTATTTTTGATACAGAGAGAGACAGAGCATCAGAGGGGGAGGAGCAGAGAGAGAGGGAGACACAGAATATCAGAAGCAGGCTCTAGGCTCCGAGCTTATCAGCACAGAGCCTGACGTGGGGCTTGAACCCGCGAACGTGAGATCATGACCTGAGCCAAAGTCGGAGGCCTAACCGACTATGCCACCCAGGCGCCCTCATTTTTTGCTGGCTTACAAAAATATCAGTCTACCAGCATGACCAACCCTAAATGGATGGGGAGAGGATTGAATGAGTTCATGTAAATGAAAGCACTGTGATTCGTCATCATAATGACTAAAATGGAAAATACGAGGAAGGAAGGTATGAACAGGAATAAAAGCAGTGTAAATATTTTAATGATACAGAATTAGGTAACAGTGTAATAGAATAGATGTGGGTGCCCCCAAGGAAATCGGTTGTCCCGAGACTGAAAACATGAGCCCCCTTTCAGGGGCCAGATTCCTCCCTATGGGATTGAGGAGGAGAAAAATATTTTCAAAAATTGCCACGTGTAATTCTTCCTAGGGTAGGAGCACTAAAACGTAGCCAATGCTTTCTGTTAGCTCTCAAAGGAATCAGTGCACCAAATTGTAAGCATCTACGGACGACGGCCACATGCACAACACTGTGGTGACTTCTAAGTAGAGCTTCGGAGAGCTAATGAGTTAGTTGGATGGAATGTAAGAAGGAAAGCAAATGAACATAGGGGAAAATGGGGAAAAAAGAGATGCAAGCCAGGAAACAGACTTTTAGCAAGAGAGAGCAAACCGAGTGTTGCTGGAGGGGAGGTGGGTGGGGGGATGGGCTAAATGGGCGAGGGACACTAAGGAGGGCACTTGTTGGGATGAGCACTGGTTGTTGATGGAAGTGATGAATCACTAAATTCTGCTCCTGAAACCAATATTACACAGTATGTTAACTAACTGGAATTTAAAGAAACACTGTAATATTAATTAACATAAAAAAGAGAAAAAGAAAAAATAAGATATATTAAATAATAAACTACCAAACTGCCACTAACTCGATCACAATAGGAGACGGAAAAACTGGTGTCTACGCTCTGGCGGTGAGAGACGTTTTCATGGGCGAGGTGCGGGCTGCGCTGTGTGTTAAAGAAAGACTAAGATCTGGAAAAGCAGAAGGGAGAGTAAGAGAAGTTGAGAGGAAGAATGAAGGGGAAAGCAGAGAAGGGGAGAGAAGCTGCGAAGGAGCAGAAAAGAGGGGGAAGGAAGGAGAGGAGGGAAGGAGAGGAGAGCGGTCCAGCAGGAGAGTTAGAGCACTTGCAGAGAGGCTGGGACGGACGTGAGGTCAGGGCCAGGTGGTGCTGAAGCGGAGTCTGTGATGTGGAAGGGTTTGGGTGAAGCCAAGTTGTATTCTGAGCTGAGGAGCCTGGATGTGATGCTTCCGTCAGGTGAACTCTTCAGCTTGTTCATGACTGGGACTGTCATGAGAGACGTTCTGCGTGGCCACAGTCTGAAGGGCGGCTTGGGTGGAAGCAAGAATGGGAAGGAGAAAGGAGCGAAGAGGAGGAGGCAGATCGAAGGGAAAGTGATAGGACTTGGAAGGTTGGAAATAAAAATGAGGAATAAAGAAGAAGAAAAAGAAAAAATCCTGCCAACATTCTAGGAGGCTGGGCCGCTGGAAAGAAGAGGGTGGCTCTGGCCAGGAGGGAGGTGAGGGGATTAGGTGTGTGGAAGGAGACATGATGACTTTGAGTGACAGTGTATTGAGTTTCAGGGGACGGGCAAGACCGGTGGGAAAATCATAGGAGCAGTTGAGACGAGGAGACTAAAATGGCAAGGGTGAGGTCACAGCTGGGGGTGTCCTGGAGGTCATGTGTGAGGGGTGTCCTGGAGGTCACGGCAGGGGTGTCCTGCAGGTCACGTGTGAGGGGTGTCCTGGAGGTGAAGGTCAACAAGCTCCTGTGGGAAGTGGTCACAGGGACAAAGGGAGAAGGGCTGAGGGAAAGTCCTCAGAGACTCCTCCTATACAGGGAGGCAGGTTAGCAATGAAACATTAAAGAAGATAAAAAGCAATCCCAGAGGATGGGAACCGAACCCCTAAAGTCTGGCATACAGAGTTACCAGAGCAGGAGAGAATAGCCAGCAAGAAGGACCTGTCAAAACTGCCGCACGCAGAGACCAAGAATGCCACGGCAGAGGACTAAAATCCCTGTTTGTTTTGCAAAAAGACACTTGAGTAGAATTTGGGACAAAATGCTTGCTTGTATGAAAACCAGGATTGGGGTATCAGGGAGCGAAGACATCTGCAAAGGCCACAAGCTTGAAGGGTTTACCAGGAAAAAAGAAGAGTGGAAATTGGAAGGTATCATAGGTTCAAACATAGGGCTTTCGGAGATCTAGAGACCGCGGCACGAGGAGGGAAGGAGGTTGAGGCTGTAAGAGACGGAGGCACCAGAAATATCTCGTGGAAGCAAAATCCCGGAGGAGACAGGGGTCCAGAGTTCACATGAAGCAGTTATCTTTAAGAGGAAAGAAACTTTTTCCTTTGAGAAAAAAAGGGAAACGGCCTGCTTCAGAGGTGCAGCTTTTATGTGGCGAAAATGAGGGCACAGGAGATGTTCTCAGAGGTGACTTTAATCCCCCACTGATCTGAAATGGCCACGCAGCCCGAGGGAGAAAGAAATCTTTGATGATTTCAGTTACTGAGCTTTCCAGATTGTTATTGCGGTAGAACCCGGCCCATCCTGACTACATGCAGAGAGAAAGTTGTCTCCTGATATTAGGACAGCGGGAGGAATGGGGGTTTAAGAAAGCAAAGGTATGAAATCGCGACTGTGGTAGTATCCAAGTGAGTCCAAAAGATTCTTTTTCCCAACGTGTGTTTTCAAAGTTTTGAACCTACAGGAAGGTTCAGAAACTAATGTAATGACCACCCTGAGACCCTTCATCAGTTGCTAACTTTTTGCCACATTTGCTTTATCTCTCTGCATGGAATGTGTGGACACACACATCTCTTTCTCTCTCCCTTTCTTTCTTTTTTCTTTCCCTTCTGTTTTTCTTTTAAAAACATTTGAAAGTACGTTACAGAGATCACATCAGATCACTTATCATTTCAGCACATTCTCCTGGAGAACTAAAACACCTTTGTTTATGCCAGGAAGTTAACACCACGTTTTCACCTGGCATACATCTGTATTCACAATTTCCCAATTGTTCTTAAACGTACGTCCCGCCGGCCCCCATTTCCAGCCCATTAAGGACCACACGCTGTATTTGGTACATATAGAGAAAGCAAAGCAGTAGGTGGGCTACGCCGATTTGCTCTGAGGGGAAATAGGAGTCATCGCGTGTGAAGCGATCTGCTTGGGACCTTTGCAGAGATGATCTGTGAATGTGTCCTGTTAGTGGTGGTGGTGATGATGGAAATCAAGGTGACTGGGACCGAGTACCAGAGGAAAAGGTCAATGTTTAGATATTAAAGGACCAAGAAAGAAAAGAAAAACTAGAAATATGACTTGGCAATGTAAAATTAATATTAGACTCCTTATACCCTACCCAAAAATGTTTAATTACCATGCATTAAATAATAAATCATTAAATCTATGTGAAATTAATTTGTTCTAAGTTCCCTGCACATATATGCTCAATTTGCAAATAGCGTGGTCAACTCCTCCCGACTTGAATTAATTAGAGTTCGCGCTGGTGATGGAATATTTATTTATGGACCAGGGGCAATTAGAGGAAGGGGCTTTGTGCACCGCAGGGAATGCTAAGAGGAATTTAAGATATGAGAGTGAATCTCAGCGCTGGTGTTACTGTTGTGGCCATTTATTTCAATGGATCTCTTTATTTCGTAGGGATCTCCGTTGGCTGTGTGCTTTCCTCGGTATATCAAGCTGACTAGCAGAAATGCTAGATTTACTCGTGATAAGGCTGCACAGGCTAGATAATGGATCAGAGTTTTTTACTTTTTGTCTTATTGTCGGCTAATATTAACTCTTTACAGGAAGGTGGGTGACTTTCTGCTAAGCAGACACTCCAATAGCAGTTGAACATGTCTTTGATTGGGGGGGAAAAGGACAACAATGAGGGTAACAAATCAATTGTCTTCAACCAATAGTGTTATTTGGTGGAAGAGAGTTTTAAAGCCAGGGGAAAGGGCAAGGGGCGGAGGGATCTAACCGCCGAAGTCCTTACAGCAAACATACCCTGCCTTCGCTCCAAACCTTCATTTTACAGATGATGACGTTGCCCAAGCCGCACACCCAAGCTAGTGCAGTCACTTAATAGAAGCAATTAACAGCAATCCTTGTAGCTTATCAAAGGTTAGTTGCGGAATAAATCTGGTGACTAAAAGTGGGATACCCCTGGGGGCAGCCGAGTCTCAAGCAGGGAAGTCATGGGGGGGGGGGCGTTGCTTGCAAGCCAAGTGGGGGGGAACAGTGTCCTGATTTCAAGCTGTGGGTAGATCGGAGAATTATACAATCAACGGGCCTCAGTGACTGAGTGGGCATCGGCTTGCGGGGTGTGAGAAAGGTGGGGAATGACAGGAAGCATCAAAAATGACATTCAGCTTCTAAATGGCAGCTTTCCAAGGTGCCCTTTGTGGAGAGCGGGGGCACAAGGGGGAAGAGAACGGAAGACAAATACTAGGAAATGACCTCAGGAGACTGAGGAAGGCTGAGTCTAAGATCCACTTCTGGTCCCGGAGGGCCTTTCTGAAGCCAGGGGCAGGGAGGTGACGGAGCGTTCCCAGAGCACCTGCTAGCTGTGCGCCGGCGGCAGAGGCCTCTGCGCCAGGCGGACACCAGGGGTCAGTGCAGACCCGGCTTCTCCGGAAGGGCTACTAGGTCCCTTGCCTTCAGCGTCTGTTCATTACCAGGAGAATTTAAGAGAACTCTAAAAGGCAGATTCGTTTATGATAGCCGCATTTACAATTACACACCAGTTGTAATTATGGTGTGTGGAAAACAATTATTCCCTCCTAAAATTGCTCTTTTAATTTTCTCTTATTTGTCCCGTAGTGAATGTTAAGTAAGCCTCATTGCCTCACCTACCGCCTTGGATGTGTGCACCGAGCTTCCTAAACACCAGACCGGCAGACACACCTCACTCTAACCTGCACACACATTCGCTCACGCTCACGTTGTGCAGACGAGCTCCGGGGCGGTGGGAGAGGTGCCCCCAGCCGGACCCCCAGCCCCCAGCCCCATCCCAGCCACAGCTTTGCAGAGATGCCCAAGGCCACGCCTCCCGGCCAGGAGAACACCAACCCCTCTTCCAAAACCCACCCTCAAGAGGCATCTCCCCTCGGAAACCTTTCCTTCCCTCACACCCAAATGGACTTGCCTACTCTGTCCTTCACGCTGCCGTGTTCCCGCGCAGGTAACTTCCACCTGTGGAATCTTCATCTATGTCTTCGTAGGCACGTCAGTCTTTCCGTGTAAGGTCTTATATGGGAAGGGGAGGGCCTTCCTTTACGTGTTACCGGTCCCCAGCGCTTGGCATATTGAAAAGCTTAATAAGTTTTACGTTAAAATAAATAAATAAATGATTAAGTCAGAAGATGACTCGCCGGAGTATAGAGAGGGACAAGGAACAGTGCAAGGTTAAAGGCACCAGTGGAGAATCTGGCATGAAGGAAAATCACAAGAAGGGCCTAGGCTTCATGACTCAAATAATAGAAAAATCAGTACAGGGGCACCTGGGGGGCTCAGTCAGTTAAGTGTCTGACTCCAGCTCAGGTCATGATCTCATAGTTCATGAGTTCCAGCCCCACGTCGGGCTCTGTGCTGACAGCTAGCTCAGAGCCTGGAGCCTGCTTCGGATTCTGTGTCTCCCTCTTTCTCTTCCCCTCTCCCACTGGCACTCTGTCTCACTCTCCCTCAAAATAGGTAAACATAAAACAATTTAAAAAAGAAAAGAAAAATCATCACAGATTCTCCTTCCTGTAATTGTGAAAATAGCCAATTTCTCTCTCAGGCCATGGCTGAACATACTGTTCTCCTAAAAAAAAGGCCACAAAACTGGGTGCTTTCCCATAATATTGGTTTGCAAATAGCTCTGTCTCCCTACTTCCAGCCTCACAAGGAAAGTGAGAGAAGCAGTAGGTGTCGGGAGTTGAACTTATCTGCTTTCTAGGGTTTCTGCGACAGTATGTCACCTTTGCAGAAATGTACCCATTTGCGAAACGTCTGGGGTCTTGGTGAGGATTCCAAGGGTTGGTGCACAGTAGGGACCCTAATACCGCCTTCCAGTGGGATGCTGGGGGAGATGGACAGGGATGAGAAACAAAACAAATCCTCACGGTCAGGAGCAATGACATTTAATAAACTGATTAGGCAGTGACATTAAATAAGTTCTTGGGCCATCTTGGAGTGATTAATGTGGGGGGATGAAGGCCAGGATCTATTATGGGAGGGACGTGGAGGGCTGTTCTTTTGATTAAAAAGTGTGTGTGGGGGGGCTGAAATTTCAGGGAAATGTTGTCATTAACCGGTTGTCTTTGGCCCTGAAATGGCCTTGACTATTAAATAGCTCTCTTTCCATAGTGGTGGAGCGAAGGAGTAGCAAGTAAGACAGAGGGAAGGTGCTGATGCCAGGCGGCCTCCATTGGAATCAGACGCTTGGCTGTTTGCAGACCCCTTACCCACAGACATTCCCTGGTCTTGGCTCAAATGCTGAAGACGCTTCTGGATTCGTTGACTTTCCCTTTTACCACCAGTTGAAGGAGCAGTCCTGGGAACACTTTAACTTCACGTAAGTCCCTTCTCTGTGACCACAGGCTAGTCGGAGTGGAGGAAAGAGGCCTACGTTTCCATCCTCCATCTGGCTTAAGAGCCTCATGAAAAAACCAAGGGTGGTGAAGGAAGACGGATGCAGGTTTCATTAAGTGCCGACTCCAGTACCTGGTTGAGGGCGGTGACCCTCAGAAGCGGGACTTGTGTCTATGGAATTAATAGGAGCCTAAAAATCTCCCAGACTGATGATTCCCAGAATTTGGGATGTCATAGACCAGTAAATTTTTTGAAATAAGAAGACCAATTTTTTACATTGTCAAAGAAAGCAATAACTAAATTACCATCTGCCACTAGCAAATTACATAAAATAGAAAAAGCAGGAAGAACATAATCCAGATAACTAAGGTATATGAGATGGAATACAATGGGCTTTATGAAAAACTTGCACTTTGTCGTCATTTTTCTCAATACTCAGCCACATAACTCAGAGCTGGGCTTCAGTGCGAGCTCTGATCTGCCCCCGGAGGCAGACTTGCTATGGAGAGCAAGGGCTAGCGCTCATCTAGCGCCCCCTAGGTGTTAGTAAGATGGAAGCCATAATACTCGGTTTATTTTACAAGTAGTGTGCTTGTGTTAATTCATTTCATCTTCACAACAGCCCTAGAGGTGAATACTATCAGCACCTCCATTTTACAGAGAAGAAACTGAGGTACAGAGATGTTAAGTGGCTTGCCCAGCACCTTACAGCAGAGGCTGGTGGAGCTGGAATTCAAACCGAGGCAGTCTGGACAAGGCCCGGAACAGTCCTGTGCGTTACCTGGCCAAAATGCAGACACCTTTGTGGGTACAGCCGGCCAATCCATTTGAACCCTACGTTGGAGTTAGGAGGAGCGTGTGAGCGAGTGAGACTATGTGTGCATATGTGGAGGGTGGAGTGGGTACAGGACATGGGCGCATTTACATGCCCTTCTTTGGGTGATCAAAATAAAACTGGGGCACCTGGGTAGCTCAGCTGGTTGAGCGTTGAATTCGGTTCAGGTCGTGATCTCATTGTCCATGAGTGTGGGGCTCTGTGTTGACAGAGTGGAGCCTGGAGCCTGCTCTGGATTCTGTGTCTCCCTCTCTCTCTGCTCTTCCCTCACTCATGCTCACACATTCTCTGTCTCTCAAAACTTAAATAAAACATTAAAAACCTAACATCTTCATGGCAATGTAAACATTACTTCATTTGATTCTTCAAGAACCCTTATGAGCATGACAGAGTGTATTGCACAATGTCCATTTTGAGATGGAAAAACCCATAGGAAAATAGGACATTATTATAAATAACAATTACAACAGCTAATATCATTTGCACTTGTGCATGTATCAATTTATTTAATCCTAGCGATGACCTTAGTAATTTCATAATATTACTACACTATTTAACGTATCATTGCTGTTTCATAGATTACACTGGGACTCAAGAGAGGTGAAATGGGGTGCCCAGCATCACAGATTTAGTCACTGGTACTAGGATCCCAGCTGGAGATGGGTAGGAGGCCTGAATCTTTTAAGAACGTCTGGAACAAAAAGAACACAAGATTAAAAACACAACATTAGGTACAAAAGTGAAGACACTTAGAATGAGAAAATAGACCATAACACTTTTCACACATTAAGAATAAATTAATGACACATTTGTAAAAGCTTATATATCCAAACACTACAAAGTGCAGAAAAGTAACATTTTTATTAATTAACTGCCTGAGGCAGCTCTATCTTCCTTTCCTTACTTATTTGTGGCGGGGGGGGGGGTACTTACTCTTTGCTGTGTGTGTGTGGGGGGGTAGTTAACTGTACCAGAGGAGGTTTATTCAAAGAAAAACAACATATGCATGGATTTGTTACGGGAATTTGACCTCACACAGTCGTTCGCGCTGACTAACCATTCTGTAAGGTGCGTTCTTCACATCTCCCACTGGGGATGGCAAGCCACTGCAGAGGCAGCTGGGAAGGGAGGGTGGATGGGGAGAGAGAGATACAGGACAAATGCAGGCAACATCAGAAGCTGAAATCCCATGAGGATGGACAGAAATTTGGGTCCTTTCTTGTTGACTCTGACACAGCAGTACGGAAGTCTGGCAAAGCAGAGGTCCTTCGGTTTGGAGTGAATCAGGCATACCAGCCCCGGGTGCTATAGAAGCTCATGGAAGACCCGGAACAAGAGGGAACAGTTGCCGTCCACCTGCTGCCTCAGGCGATCAGGCTGACTCAGCAGATCAGCAAACAACAGGCATGCGCTATGGATGGCTGCTGCTTCCCTTCCCCTTCCCAGATCTTCCAGAAGCCTCTCCCCATGGCCCATCATTATCAGCATCGCGTAAGAGTGAACACTCTGGGAAATATATTTCAGCCTATCCACGTTGACACACAACAAACTGGTGACATGTTTTCTGCTGATGTTGGTTAGACGTTCAATAAATGTCAACTGTGTCTGGTTGTTTGATAGCGTTGAGTCCTTTTTATCGACGCTGATTATCTGTTTGCATGTTACATTGATTTTTCAGAGAAGGGTGTTGAGGTCTCTAGCTGTATTTGTTACTTTGTTTCTATTTCCCATTGCTATATATTTCAAAATATTTCCAATAAAATATATGAAATAGCCACTTCATCAGTGTTTGTTATTTTAGTCAGTAGTCAGTCTTTGATTGCCTCGTCATATAAAATTGGAGTCGAAAGAACCCTCAGTTTTAACTAATTATAGTACATATATTTTTATAAATGAATGAAAATATGTAAATTTGTATTTACAAATATATACGCATGTTATATATATTTATCTATAAAAATATGTAAATATATATGTAATATAGACATACTTGTCTTTTTAGTAAAACATATGCCCCCGTGAATACATTTCTAGGGCCTCCCCCAGGCCTTGGAAAGCACTTATGCAATGAAAGCCCCGGGCTTAAGTTTTCTCCTCTGAATTCTAGCCCAGATTTGCCTCCGACGCCCAACCTCTTGAGCACTGGACTGCCTCTTCAGTGAGAGAACCGGAACCAGAACTCAGGCACATACAAGTGTTCTTTGCTCTCTGTAAAGAATAACGATATATCCCAGACTTCCACTGTGGTCAACCAGTGCATTAACAGATCTTGGTAAGTTCACTCATTTTCGTCCAAAAATGTATCCTGCCGTTTGCTTGAGACAAATGTGAAATCTCCCAATCCCAGCATCAAAGGAAAAGCAGATAAACATTTGAAGGAAAGCTAAGACTGTGATTCTCTCTTTAAATAGGAAATTGGACCCGATAGCCCCATATTACCTTCCAAAGGAATCATCCCATTTCCCTTTACCGTCCCCAGCAGCAAGAATTTGGCGGGGTGGGATTTGCCCATCTATATTCCTTCACTTGTGAATTCTGCACAGGTCTGTTTCCTTCAACAACTTACGTATCATATACCTGATTTAATAGTGAATAAAACAAGTGTGGTTGATGACAAGTGCAAGCATGTTCCTTATACTTTTCCACTGGATTAGGACAAAGAGACAGTGCCCGGTGGGTGTCGCTGCTGGATGAGGATTCTACAAGATGCCTTCATCGGAGCTGGGGGTAAAGACAGAACATAATGATAACACAGCAATAGTATCTGTGCTTCAGAGCACTTGCCACCTACCTTGTTCCCTGCCAAGTACTTTCTAGACAGCAAGTATATCACTGAATCCCCCCGAAAGCCCTGGAGGGAGGTACTTACCCACTATGCTGTCATGGAGGCAATGCCCTTCCAGTCATAGAAACTAGACTCCGGAGTCAGTGACATCCGTCGAGGAAGTGGGAGAGGTTCATGGATGGAAATGAACCCGAAGTGCCTGCAAACAGCTGAAACACAATCCAGACTCTGCTAACAAATAGTTCCGTTCCTCCATAGCCTCCATTTTTACCTCTGTGGCAGGGAGAGGGAGGAGGCTCTTAATAACCAATGTCATTTAATGCTAAGGACAATCAAACAAAACTTCCCATGAAATTTTTGCCATCGTTGCCTGAAAGTTTTAATCAAGAAGAACGTCCCTATATTCCTTCCCTAGTGAATCCTGGCCTCCATCCACCCACGTTAATCACTTCAAAATGGCCTGAGAACTTATTTAATGCCACTGCTTAATCATTTTATTAAATGTCACTGCTCCTGAATGTGAGAATTTGTTTGTATCTCATCCCTGACATCTCCCATAGAATTCCAAGAACCCCAACTCTTTCTCAAAAGAACACACGCATCTCCCCATGAGCACCCCATTTGTCATGCCTTGCCAGAAAGCCAAATGGTAGAATCCACCATACATTAGAGAAACCGTTCTTTCTGACCTCTCTCCTTTGGTCTTATTTCCTGAAATCCTGTCATAGAAAGTTATTGCTATAGACTAAGCATGACCCTCTCCAAATCCCTCTTTGATAGGGGTAATAATATTTTATCCTGTAAATTTTCATTTTTAATGATTATTCTCTGTTCTGAGTAAAGAAAGAGGTATGAAAGTTCTAGAAACTTTAAATGAGAGGTTACTGAGAGAGAAAGAAATAAGAAATAGAGAAAAAGAGCTTCTGTTTCCAAAAGAAGTGTTACCGAAATAGTTTTTGCTCCACTGACTCACACAGGGTGTGGTCACAGGTCTGGCCTGAGCAATGTCCTGCCCGCCTCCTGTGGAGGAAGTCAGAAATGCGAATAGATGCTGAGTTGCATAATTGGTACCGGAAGATTCTGCTCTGATGAGAGATGATGGTTTTCATTGTAGTTGATACAGTCTTGGAAAGAAAAGAAAAAAGAAAACTACACTCTATTACCGAGTGTTCCCTATATATCATGAAGATAAATTCACTGAAACAAATACTTTTATTCCAGGGATAGAAAATTGATTTCGATGTGCTTGCCAGTGCCAATTAATTGGTAATGGCTGGCTGCAGCATTGCATTGAGAAGGATTCTGGGACCTTATCAACAGCAGCTGGGAAAAGATCTGTGCTGTGTTAGCAAGGAGGGTCTATTGTGGAGAGAAGAAAGGAGTGCCGTGACTCCCTAGAACCTGCTAACTCTGCATTGGCGCATCGCTTAACCCGCCCGATGCTGCCGTGAGGACAGGAGAAATGCAGGTAATAGTCACTTACCAGGGCCCACCATTTATTTCACTCAACCCGTAAAATTCTTTCCTCACAGAAATTTGAAACTGATGTTGGTTGCACATACTTATTTATTTTATTATTTATTTTTAAATGTATTCATAGTTTATTGCAGCATTATTAACAGCTAAGATACGGAAGCAACCCAAGTGTCCATCAGTAGATGGACGGATAGAGATGTGGGGGGTGTTTGTGTGTGTGTGTGTGTGTGTGTGTGTGTGTGTGCATGTGTGTGTGGTGGGGAATATTACTTTGCTATAAAAAATGAAATCTCGCTATTCTCTACAACATGGATGGATAGAGGGTATTATGCTAAGTGAAAGAAATCAGTGAGAGAAAGACGAATATCAGATAATTTCACTCATGTGGAATTTAAGAAATAAAACAAGTGAACAAAGAAAAAATAGACAAAAAAACAGACTCTTCAATACAGAGAACAAACAGATGTTTACCACAAAAGAGGCGTGTTGTGGGCATGACTGAACTAGGCGAGGGAAATTAAGAGTAAGTACACTTATCATGATGAGCACTGAGTCATGTATAGAATTGTTGAATCTGCATATCATATACCTGAAACTGACATAATACTGGATGTTAATTATGCTTCCATTAAAAATTAAAACCATCAGGGGCGCCTGGGTGGCTCAGTCAGTTAAGCCTCCGACTTCAGCTCAGGTCAGATCTCACGTTCGTGGGTTCGAGCCCCACGTCAATCTCTGTGCTGACAGCTAGCTCAGAGCCTGGAGCCTGCTTTCGGTTCTGTGTCTCCTTCTCTCTCTGCCCCTCCCCATCTCGTGCTCTGTCTCTCTCCGTATCAAAAATAAATAAAACATTAAAAAAATTGTTTTTAAATTAAAACCATCAAAACATTCCTTTAATTCTTAAACAGCAAAAGGAAAAACAGAACAGGTTTCTGAGAGGGTCACCACAAGATAAAGATTTCAGAATGTTATATTTTCTGTTGACCTCCATTATATTAATAAGGAAGCTTTCTTTACGGGGAAACATTACTGAGAATTATGCTTAAGGATTTAGAAATCTGAGAAGAAATCATATCTAGATATTCTAAGTATGGGACTCATAATAAAGCGGATATCTTTTACTATAGAATATAAACAAGGACGTGTTTCTAAAACCAAGGACTTTAATCTTTCCCCTCATTTGGTCCACACCCCTAATAACACAGTATGACTTACTTCATCCCCAGCTCGCAGGGACATGCTGTACAGAGCAGTCAGTACAGGGTAGGACTTGTACCCAGCCTGTCTTACACAGCAGTTCGGGCCCTTAGCCCTTCCGTTCTATTGCCTCCTTCTGTGACCTTTGAACAAGAAGCAGCAGCTCATCCTCTGTGGAATAACAAAGAGAATTCACAAATATTACAGAGTAAGAGAAACCTACTGACTGGGCCCAGGAAGAAGGAAGGTAGCCATTGGCTACAAGCATGGAGGAGCACGAGAGGGTGGCTATGAGAATTCAGGAGGGGGCTGGCTGTCTCGGATATGTTGGAATCTAGGATGTGATGGACACTAGACAGGGATTCACCACACTGTTCACCCCCAACCACGTAAACTCTTTCCTGGGGGTAATAGAGGGGCAGGCAGTAGACAGCACTCTAGGGAAGGACGCCTTATCATAAAATTTTAAATTTGGGGTCCCCACAGGAAGTAGTTTTCATGTCATCTAGGTTGAGGTTTGAATAAAGAAATTAGTTCAATAGCCAGAGTGGTTGAATTTATTCCTAGAATTAAATGATGGATGGATGATGATAGATACGTAGACAGACAGACAGACAGGTAGATAGATATGGGGCACCTGGGTGGCTCCGTCGGTTAAGCATCCAACTCTTGATTTCACTTCAGGTCATGATCTCACAGTTTGTGAATTCGAGCCTCATACTGGGCTCTGCACTGAGAGTACAGACTCTGCTTGGTTTTCTCTCTCTCTCTCTCTCTCTCTCTCTCTTTCAAGATAAATAAACTTTTTTAAAAAGATGGATGATAGATAATGGATGGATTGGTAGGTAGATGAATGAATTGATGGATGGATAGATAAATGATAGCTAGATTGATAGATAATAGAGAGAAGCAAGAGTTCCTGCAAAGCTAGTATTGCAGAATGGCATTTGGTTTTCTGGGCCATGGTTTAAGATACTGAAATGTTGGTCTCTTGACAGAGAAAAGAGCACACCTCCAGGATACGCAGGCTACCTGGTACTTATTGATTTATCAAGCAGACTTTACACTAAAAATAGAGGCAGAGAAAGAAAAACGCCCAGAAATGAATCAGAGCAGCATCTATGACAAGAGAAGAAAAAATAACAGTGGAAGCGATACCTGGTACTTCATAACAGAAATAATGGGAAGAAAAGCTGAAAATAACACTGACAAAAAATGTGTAGCCTTAGTACATCCCGCCCACAGCCCAGGGTGAAAAACGAAGGTAGGCATCATCTCTCTGTAAGGTCTTTTTCATCAACATTACAAACATGCTATTAACTCTCCCACTTTAAGAAAACTCTCTTTTAATCTCCCCATCTCCAATCCCATTTCTCTCCCCCTCTTTACAGCAAAACCCCTTGAAAGAGTCACCAGTTTTCCTTGCATTTTCCTCTGAACCCACTCACTCAGACTCCTATTTTTATCGGCTCAGCAAAACATCAGTGATCTCCCTGTTGCAAAACCTAATAGCCTGTTCTTTGCTTAAACTAACAGCAGAGCAAACATCCAGCCATATGCACAGCCATAGCCATTCTGGTTGTTAAAATATTAAAATAGTTCCATACCATTGATAAATCGCCACATTTTTGATCCCTCTCAGAGTCCCTGCTAACCCTTGCTACTCCTCCCTGGAGCTCATTCCTCACCTTCTCAGAATCCAGAGTAGGGTTAATCCTAGGCACTACAGGGGGGTTCAGGTCCCGGTTCCACCCGTTAAGGCCAGACACTATCATCATGGGTCAATAATGCGGGGGCCAGTCATGCCCTTCAAGTATCCTTACTTCTTTGCTTTGCTATCCCTTCTCTTCAGTGTCCCCAAGGGGAGTAGTCCATGCACTGACCACACTCCAAACACAGCCCTGAGGATCTCTGAGTGCCAGTGTTTGAGAAGCTTCTTGGTATCCACCAGGCTCTTGCAATGCCAGCCAGCTCACTCTGGCTCTCAGGAGCCAACTCTATAGATTCTGGCTCTGGTAGACCCAGACATTTGTAGAACATGTCCCTGCTGGCATGGGTACTCAAGTGAGAAAATCCCGAGGCTCCATCTGGTTTCCACAGCTCTGGCATCGTGCTTCTGGTGCTTATCCTGGGGGTGTCTTTACATGGCTACATAGGAAAGTGGCCTCCACAGGACTTTGCCTCAGAAAGGGTCTGGGAGAGCCAGGGAAAACAGGTGAGCGAGAAGGACTGGATGGGCCCTTGGACATAGTTTGTGGTCAAGGGTGCCTGGAATGCCTCACTGTTGACTTTCTCTTCTATTTAACTGGACAGGCTCGTTAAAAACCCACGAATAACTCTCCCATCCCAAGAATTAGCAATAACTTTTTAGTAAAAATGAGAGCAACCACTTAAAATATTTGCTCTGTATCTGGTACCTATCAACTCACTTAAGTACTTAATCATCATTATTGTCCTCATTTTTCTGGATAAAATAACAAGCACAGAGAGGTTATTTAAAATGTAAATGGCAGAACTAAGATTCAAACTCAGTCAGTCTGGCGTGAGGCCAATGCTCTTCACTGCTACAGTATTCTGCTCCTTGTTTGGCCCAAAGGATCGTATTCCACCCAATTACATATGACATTCCAAAATAATTTTCTTGATTTAGTTGATAATAAGGATTTTTTAATTCACAGAATCTCCGTAATATAAAGGCTAAAACATTTGTGAGGGTAGAACATTTTTAATGTGACTGCTTTCCAATAGAAGCTGAGAGAATTTGGCACCATGATCTATATTATTGATGTTAATTTGACATTCTAAGTCACCAATGGCTAAGCAATTTAGTGGGGAAGTTTTTGTGTCTTTGATGCAATCCACTCTATCAAAGCATAGCTCATACAGGGGCCTCATTTAGCTAATGACAGCCTCCTCAAATTAATGATCACACTAACAACTTCTAAAATTTCACAAGTGCTTTGGAATTTATTACAACTTATTACTCTGCCACGTGATGAAATTATATTTAGTTTATTTTTTAGATAAAGGGGGATTTATTTTAAGTTATTATACATTTACTTTCACATTAACTTATTTCACCATGGTGATAGTTAAATATTTTTAATATCACCTTATCTTTCACTGGCATTTGATACTCCCTCCTCCTTAAAACATGTTTTCAGTAGACTTTAATACACTCTTGTTTTCCTCCTAGTTCACCACAGAAACTTCTCATTTTCCTTCGCTGACTATTCCTCATCCTCCTGATCTCCAAATCTTAGAGTATCCTAAGCTACGTTCCAGAATCTCTTGCCTTCCTTGTCTGTGATCTCTCTCTTGGTTGCCTTATCCAGTATCATGGCTTTCAATACTGCCTATACAGTGGACACCTGCAAATGTGGGCCTCAGGCTTACCTCTTTCCTACACCCCAGACTATTATATCCCACTGGTTACTGACAGCTCCACTTGGGCATCTAAAAGGAATCTTAAATCGATGAAGTCTAAAACTCAACCCTTGATCTTCTCCAAATGCCCACCATCTTTTCTGTCTCGGGAAATAGCAGCTCTATCTACCTAATTATTCCAGTCCCAAACCTCAGAGTCACTTTTGATTCCTCTCTTTCACATCCCACATCCAATCTGTTAGCAATTCTTTTAGGATCTATATTTAAGTTAGATCCAGAACCGGACCACCCCTCACCAGCTTCTCTGTTGCCCTGGGCCACGCCATCACCATTTTCATCTTTGTAGTTTGCACTATCTGCTTAATGATATCATGATTTTACACTTTCCTACTCTCTGTTACTGATTTTTAATGGATGATTCCTTTAAAATGTAAGGCAGATAATGTGGCTTTGCAATGCAGAGTCCTCCGGGGCTTTCTATCTTATTCAGAGTACAAGCATAAGCCACCCGCATGCCCCTGGATGTTCTGACAATACACTTCTCCTGTGACTGGTCTTTCTTTACTTGGCTTCCAGCCTTTCCACTCTATGCACATGACAGACACATCCTGTCTCAGGATCTTCACACCAGCTGTTCTCTCTGCCCAGAAAGCTCTTCCCATGGATACCTTCATAGACGTTCCCTTGCTTCCTTCAGACCTTTTTTTCAAATGTCTGTTTTAGCTTCTAATTGCTGCTGTAACAAATTAGTGCAGACATAGTGGCTTCAAACAGAACATACTGCCTTATGGTTCTGGAGGTCAGAAACTGTAAACTCAGGGTATTCACAGCACTGCGCTTCTTGGGAGGCCATTTCTTCACCTTCTTCAGATTCTAGAGGCATCTATATTTCTTGTCTCTTGGCCCCTTTGAAGCCACCTGCATGTCACTGACTCTCTGACCTCTGCTTCCATTGTCGTATTGGTCTTTCTGACTCTGACCTTCCTGCCACCCCCTTGTAAAGACCCCTGTGGTTATAATGGGCTCACCGACATAAACCAGGATAATCTCATCTCACGATTTTTAACTTAATCACATCTGCAAAGATCACATCGTCACATGTTCTGGGGATCTAGAGATGGATGTCTTTGGGAACCATTATTCAGCCTACCACAATGACCTTCTTAGTAGGCTTTCTTCAACTAAAATATTTAAGCTTATGAATCTCAATTCTCCACCGGAAAGCCCTTGCTTTCTTTTCTGCTTAATCTCTCTTCCTAGTGCTTCTCACCACCTGACACGCTATATGTCTAAAATTTGTTTGTCTAGCCTGATGGCATGGGATTAAGTGGGTTTTGTCTCCTCTGTTCATTGCTGTAGCATCCATGCCTAGAAAAGTACCCAGAATGTCATAGGCAGTCAATAAATGTCTGTTGAGAAAGTATAAAAGAGGTTTCATAAATAACATATGGAGGAATGAGAGTTGCAAACTGGAATCTGCTCATAAAATGTAGATGCAGAAGATATTACTAGTGTTATTTCTTTTTAATGGAGACCAGTCTTTAAAACTCCCTGAGCAGTTTAGTCATGCAAACAAAGCTTAATTTAGCTTATTTTGTAAAACTAACTTGACCTGGGTCATTTCTTGCTTATGCCTCTGAAAGTCATAAGCAAAACTGGAACTGTTACCCAAGGCTGATATGAGGTAAACACTGACCAATTTCCTGTCATTTAAGAACATTCCAATGTAACTAATGACTGGGAAGAACAAATAGCATTTTTCTCACTCTACAAGCTGCTGCATCACAACATACCCCTGAGCCTCACTCTCTGTTTTGGTGTTAGTGCTCCTGGTGTGTCTCTTCGGTATGTGCCCAATGAACTTTTACTAAATACTACTTCAGTGATTCATTAGGTTTACTTCTGTGATTTATGGACTTTTGACAGGAGTGTTTGCCATAATCTAGTTCTGTCCTCTTTGGCACGTGGAAGCCTGTTTTTGCAGTTGGGGGGAGCCACGTGACTCATTCTGGCCATTGAAATGTGACCACAGATGATATATGTCACTCACATCTCGTCTGAGGCAATAAAAACCCATGTTTCATCTTCAGTTCCTATTCTCTGCTGAGGCAACCAGGGATCTCGTTGTTTCTGGTGGTGTAGCTACAACGGCACAACCTCTAATAATCTCAGCTTCTGAGTGATGATGAAAACCGGAGCTTCCCTTTATTTCCACCAACTGGAGGAGAACATACAATGTGATCAAGAAATCAACTTTCATTATATTAAGACACTGAAATTTTGTTACCAGAACATAACCTAGTCTATTTTGATTAATACATAACTTCCTACCAGAATTTGAGTGTCCTGGTGAAAAATAACCTCAAATATGTGCCATTGCTGTCATAGTTCAATGGTCGTTGGCAAGGAAAATGATACCCAAGGCTAGAAAGACTGTGATCCAAGTTTCTTGATGACCAAATATTTAGTAAAGCTGTCACTCATGTAACTCAAGAAATGGATCATGGTTTGAATGAAGACACAGCTCTAGGGGAAAACATGTTAGAATGTTTGTTTGGTATCATGTGTGGCT
>NC_043710.1:105384650-105386394 GCF_006229205.1 Suricata suricatta | reverse complement strand
TATAACATAGGCCCAGGAGAGAATTGCCCAATTTGAAAGCAGAAATGAAAGGAAATTGAGAGATTTAGGAATTGGGTTTTTCAAGGTTAAAAAAAAAAAACAACTGCTTCTGGACTCCAAATAGTAAAATATGAGTCAAAAAGCAATTTTAAGGTAGATGCCAATAAAATCTTTCAACAGATCGTATTACCTAAGGGCAAGGATCATATTAAGGGTATATTGCTCAGTAAATCTTTTTCAACTGTATAAAATTACTTATGTCGAATAATAAGGGTGAAACTTTCCCTCAGAAGTAGGACGGAGAAAGAGCACTGTAGGAGTGATATTGCATAGAAACATATCAGATAGGAGAAATTTGTCCCAAAAGGAACTATGTGACCTTTCTCTACTCTTCCCTTTCCTTCTTGAAGAATTTAGCCCTAAAGCCATTAGGAGGAAGGGGGACCTGCCCACGTAGGGCAGGGATTGGGGCAACCACAGTGGCCCAGAGGAGGGCACTAGAGTCTGGGCTGAATAAGGAGAGGATCTGCACAGGACAGGTGCCTGAGTGGGGTGAGGAGGGCGGCAACTTGAAGGGGTACTCCCTGGTCAAATCGAGGACAGTTGGGTCATCAAAATAAACAATGATAGTAATGGATTATAATTCACTAAACAAAATGGGAAGCAAAGGTATTCTAAACACAAATTAATAAACAGAAACACTGAAAGTTTGATAATTAATGGGATATACACGTAGTTCCAAAGTACATTCCCACAACAGTTATTAGTTACAAATGGAAAAAGAATAACTTTACAGTGGAGAAGCATAACAAACGTCATCTTATCCAAGTGATCACAGTGAAGAAATGAAACTCCGTGTCACCCGATGGCAGGTGATGAGAACGCAGCAGCATCTCTGTGATATTCCTGACAAATATACAGCTTGAGCCTGATGATAGGGAAACATGAAACAAATGCAAATCAAGGATACTGTACAAAGTAATTGGTGTATAATCTTCAAAGGTATCACAGTAACAAAAGTCAAAGAAAGACTGAGGAAATGGGCCACAGTGAGGGACACTAAGACATGACAATGAAAAGCCATTCATGATTCTGAGCTGGATTCTTTTGCTAGAAAGGACATTTTTAAAAATATCAGATGAATTTTAATGTGTCTTAGGACTAAATGATAGAAGCATATTGATGTTGATTTCCTGATTTTGATGATTATATTTTGGCTGCATAGGAGAATGTCCTTGTTAGTAGGAGATATACATACTAGGGAACAATGTTACATCAGGTCAGTGATTTACTCTCAAATGGCCCAAGGAGAAAATTCTTTGAGCCATTCTTTTTAATATTTACTTATTTTTGAAAGAGAGACAGAGCATGAGCAGAGGAGGGGAAGAGAGAGAGGGAGACACAGAATCTGAAGCAGGTTCCAGGCTCTGAGCTGTCAGCACAGGGCCTGATGTGGGGCTTGAACCCACGAACCGTGAGATCATGACCTGAGCCAAAGCCGGATGCTTAACCGACTGAGCCACCCAGGCGCCCCTCTTTGAGCCATTCTTTTTTTTTTTTCCATAATATTTTATTGTCAAATTGTTTTCCATACAACACCCAGTGCTCTTCCCCTCAAGTGCCCTCCACCATCACCACCACCTGTCTTCCCCCCTCCCCCCTCCCCCCAACCCTCAGTTCATTCTCAGCTTTCAATAGTCTCTCAAGTTCTGCATCCCTCTCTCTCCCCAACTCTCTCTCCCTC
>NC_043710.1:105353447-105384550 GCF_006229205.1 Suricata suricatta | reverse complement strand
TCTTCCCCTCAAGTGCCCTCCACCATCACCACCACCTGTCTTCCCCCCTCCCCCCTCCCCCCAACCCTCAGTTCATTCTCAGCTTTCAATAGTCTCTCAAGTTCTGCATCCCTCTCTCTCCCCAACTCTCTCTCCCTCCTCCGTTCCCCCTGGTTCTCCATTAGGTCTCTCTTGTTTTCCTGCTAGACCTATGAGTGCAGACATATGGTTTCTGTCCTTCTCTGCCTGGCTTACTTCACTCAGCATGACCATTCTTAAAGCTTTTCTACAAGTATGAGATTGGTTAAAAATAAAATAATAATAATAAGCAAAAAAAGAATTGTGAATATGGGTGTGGTTTCTGGCACATGAAGAGAACTGGAATCAAATGGAAAGAGCTAACGTTTTTTGAAAGATCATGAGAAACAGTTGGTCCCCAATCCTTTCTAGTTAGAACATAGGCTATAGAGAGACTCTATAGAATCTTCATAGAAGGTCTGGTTCCCAAAGTCAGTGTCAGTTGTGACTCAAGAAGAAAATGGTAAAAGAAAGATCTCCCAAAGATTGGGATCAGGGAAGCAAAGAACAAAGACACTTTCAGGGTAGAGTGGCCTCACCATGTTTGCCAGTGAGATTGAAGAATTCCTTTTTTTTAATTTTTAAATTTATTTTTTGAGAGAGAGAGAGAGTACAAGAGGGGAGGGGCAGAGGGGGAGAGAGAGAACCCCCAGCAGGCTCCGTGCTCAGCGTGAAGTCTGACACAGGGCTCAATCTCATGACCATTAGATCCTGACCTGAGCTGAAATCAAGAGTCAGACACTCAACTGACTGAGCCACCCAGGTACCCCAAGATTGAAAAAATTCCTATGGACCAGTGATTGGCTTCCCTTCCTGGATGTTGTATATTGGACCCATGCAAGACAGGTAAATTGCCATTTGTATTCATAGTCTCCAGACCAAGAGGAACCACACCTGGCCTTGAAGTAGAGATCCCGGGCTTTGAAGTCAATACTATGACTGACGAGGACTTTCAGGTGTCTCCCTTGGCAAAGGTTGACTAAGAGCGAACTGAACATTTGGTGCCTAGAAGAGCGACTGTGGTAGCTAGTATTGGCATTCACCAAAATCTGGTTCTCTTTTCCTTCTGTGCATATGAAGCACTGTAATTATTAACCCAAATGACTTGTGACTAGATTAGGCCAATGGAAGGTGAGCAGAAGTGATATGCATCACTTTGTGTAGAGGCAGCGAGGAGTCCAAGTGCTCTTCCCTGGCCTGGCTGTACTGATTGAAGACACCACATGCTCCTAATGTGGCTGCTACAGGACAACAGAATATCAGCCTGGTCCTGAGTGTCATCATGAAGTCAGACACCTAATGGAACCAAAAAATAAAGTGAGTAAGTAAAAAACTTTTTTTCAGGGGGTGATTTCAACCACGAAGTTTGGAGGTTGTTCATTATTTTGGTATAATCCAACCTGTATGGATACTTCATTCCAAGTGCAAGACTGAGTAGAGGAAGGTAAAAGGCATGAACATCTGATTGAGGATAAAAGAAAAGGAAGAAGACTGATACATTTGGGGGAGGCTACTACAAATTCACCAAAGACCAGAGTATGGATTTTTTGATAGACATAACTATCCTAGCATAGCAGCAAGACAGAGAAGTTTGTTTTCTTTAGGCCTAGAGCCATAGAAAGGGAAAGAACACTCTTTGGATCCTGGCCCCTTAAAGAGCTGGATTCTCAGCACCTGAAGTGGATCTCTCAGTTCCTGGTCTTAGGAATTCTGGCTCCTCACTTACCTGATCTTGTAACAGTCCTCAAGGAGGAGATGCCTCAAGATGGCAGAACAGCAGAGGGTCCCTATGCTTGTCTCATCCCTCAAACACAGCTAAATATCCAGTCATTCCGAACACGCCAGAGATGGATCTGAATGCCAAAAGCACGAACTGCAGAACTAGAGGGAGAAAGGAAGCCATGTTGTGGAAAGGTAGGAGCTGCAGAGATGTGGGAGCTTTTCTCCAGGGAGAAAAGAATCTTGGGTAACAATCTCTGGATTTGGCATTCCAGATTTCTTACAGTAGCTAACTCCAATGAGGACCTTTAAGGTTTGTTTTGTTTTCAGTTTGATATTCTTGACAGAAATGTTGGCTCCATCTGATAGAAATAAGATACTACAATGATATCTACATCACCATACTGAGTTGCTCTGCTTACCAGAAATACTTCCTAATAAGAGTTAGCACCCCTCTCCTGAAGAGACAATATGGTTGCCAAAATCATATGAGATAGTCTTTAGTAGAAGTTCCCCAAATATAGATTTTGGTTAAACATTCAGTGGTCAAGCATTAAAATCAATATTAAATTAGAGCCAAATCAAAGCTGAAAATAGCCATTATAAAATGATGTTATGGGATATAAATTAAATGATTTTATTTATGTGTATATGAAATTTATCTATAGAAAATTTATTTTTTATATTATTACAGCATACCAAAAATATTGCTGTTATCATAAATGTATCATTACATGTTTAGAATTGACATTTTAAGCTTCTCATGTGACTGCACGGACAGTACCTGCTGAGTACAGGCAGCTGTTCAACAGCTCCTATTGGTTCTCTTTTCCTTCTGTGCATAATTGTGAACTTAGATAACTCATTAAAATTGGTAAAAGACTAAGAAACTTGGGGGCACCTAAGTTTTCTCTCGTGTTTTCCTCTTGTCTTCTACTCTAGTTTTTTTTTTTTTATCATAGGGAGTTCTTTTTTTTTAATATTTTTAAATGTTTGTTAATTTTTGAGAGAGAGAGACAGACAGACAGACAGTATGAACAGGGGAGGGGCAGAGAGAAAGGCAGACACAGAATCCGAAGCAGGCTCCAAGCTCTGAGCTGTCAGCACAGAGACCAACAAGGGCTTCAAATCACAAAACACGAGACCATGACTTGAGTCAGACACCCAACCGACTGAGCCACCCAGGCGCCCCTCATGGCAAGTTCTTATATATCATTTTAGAATTTTCCCTTCTCATGAAATCTGGAAGTCACCAAGTTGGCATTCTTTCTTCATTCTCACAAGATGTAAAGAATTCCCCAAAGAAATTTTTCTTAAAAGAATCACAGCCTAAATGGAATTAGAAAACTAAAATTTATATACAGTTCCTAAAGCTTATTTTGTTTAATATAGGCCTAATTATTTTATAAACATTAGAACTATCGTATAATCACATTTTTATTATTCTGCTCTGTATTATTTAAATTCTTATAAATATTTATTTGCTGAGAAAGAATAACTTCCTGGAGTTATCCCCCTAAGAGACTCCCCTTAATTTTTGTATTAACTGCTAACCTATATCCTTATTTATCTATTTAAAGACTCAAATATTTTTGTGCCAAAAATGAGGATCTTTCATTATTATTGTCCAATTTTATAATTGCAAGAATAAATAACCTTCCTACTTGTAACCGCTAAGAATGTTCATATATAAAACACAATATAAAGATTTTCACTCTAAATTACATCTAGAATGCTCCCTTCTATTTAAAAACTCAACAATAATCTGAATAGCAGTGTCATGTTTGTATTACTTATATTGCTAAACTGGCTAAACATAGTAGCAAACCACAGTACGATGATGTTATTGACCACAGACAAGTTCAGAGGTGCCCAAAGTTATGTTTAAACATCTGTCTAGACTATTCTGACATCCAGAGGCTGAAACATGATGCAGTCAAGGCTAAATTGCATCTCTTTTGGCTGAATTTCTAGGCTGAGGCCAAACTGTTGTTCATGACCACCGTGTACTCACAGTGCTTTGAAGGCAAGGTCTCTAGAATCTAGAATTTACCAGAAGGGGAATGTCAAAGACCACAGGTAAGCCAGGCACAGTTAACTAAGGAAAGCAATCCTGCTCTACAGGCAGATCAGCTCATGTGTATAGGACTCAGCTGCGTTAGCAGTGAGCTCCAAGGAAGGGTAGCAAGCTAGCAACAGGGAAAGCAAAACCCATAGATGCAAAAGAGGGATGGAAACACACAGTTTTTCCTACTTTTGCTACAGAAGAGCCATGCTAACTAAATAGAAAGCTCACCTACAATTCCAACCAGAGAGCTGACTAGAAAGGACAGGGAGATATGTGATGCAGTGAGGCTCTGGATCATCTTTGCACTTCTGCCATGTATTCACTTTTCCACGTTAATCAAGACGTATCATCTGTGGCACCTGGGTGGCTTAGTCAGTTAAGGGTCAGACTCCTGATTTTTACTCAGGTCATGATCTCATGGTTTTGGCTGCATTTGGCTCTGAGCTAACAGTGCAGAGCCTGCTTAGGACTCTCTCTCCCACTCTGTGCCCCTCCCCTGCTGAAGTGCTCCCTACCACCTCTCGAAAATAAATAAAAAGGCATGTAATCCACCTAAGCCTGAGTTTGTCCCATCTACAAAATGTAGGTAATAAGTATCTATGTTAGTAAATTGATAAAGTATAGGAAAATTGAAAGTTTGTAAATTCTAAAACTCCACACAAATAGGTTTTAAACCTCCAAGTAAACTCTATTAAAAAAAAAAAAAGTTTTCTCTGTTCTGATGACTCCCCTACCTTTCCAGTTTGCTTGATACTATTTTGATCATGCTTATGTGTTAACATTTTAAAAAACAATATGAGTAAGTACTATCACAATTTCCATTTTACAGATAAGAAACTGAGGCACAGACCTACAGTTATACAGCTAGGAAGCATTCTAACAACGTAATTTACCAGCAAATCTGAACTTGAGAGCATTCAAGGCTGAACCTACGCCTTGGTACCTGATTACTCAGCTAAATAAACGTCTGGTGTGGTAACACCAACCTTGCCTGATAACCCCTTGCAGTCAGTGTTGACTCTTTAGTCCATTAGGACACATTTGCAAGATTAAAAAGATAAGGTTTGTTTAAATACTGGAAAAGGAAGATGGCTGCCTGAAATATTTTTTAGTTAAAGCGTTTGAATGTTCATTGCAACAACTGATGAGTCTCTTGAGGCCAAGCAGATGACCTACCTGCACGTGTCTCAAAGAGAGCCAAAGCCCCGGCTGGAAAGCCCCAAAGACACTAGCCACATGGAGGTCGGTCAGCACCTAGGACCAGCATGGAGTTGGCTGACCTAGGACAACAAAGATAGCCTGTTGGAATGGTCAGGTTCACATAAATACCAGAGATAGCACTCAGTCACCCCAGAGCTCTGCTTTGGATTAACCAGAAGGGTGGCCACATTCAAGAATTCACTCCATAATGGGTGTGGGAGTGGGCCATCCCAAACAAGGCAAAAGGATCCTGAAACTCTCTTCTAATATATGCTGGGGGGCAGGGGGGCCATGGAGTGGGCAGGCCTAAGATTCTGTTCTTTTCTATGACAGTGTCAGGTGATTCTTCTGCACACCAGCATTGGCCGGGCAACCATTGATAGAGAAGGAACGGGCACATCAGTTGTAGTGTAAGGTTCAAGTCTCACTCAGACTATTCCCGGAGTGACAGAGGCCACTTTAGTTCGCCTCCAGCCCCACCGCAACAGCTGAAGCAAATAAAACCGGCCTCACCGCTGGGAAAATATCCAAGCCTGGGGTTTATGCAACTGGCCTAAAGAGGGGAAACTCCAAGCCTCGGCTGAGACATATCCCAACTGCTGTTAAGTACCAAGGAAGGAAAGAACAAGAATAATGACATCAGGGAAGCCAGGGAGACGGAGCTAGAGGAGTATGGTGGCAGCTCTAGAGACTTCTCATTCCTGTCCATGGTGACAGCATCCTCAGCAGTGAAACTCTGGCGGCCGAGTCTGCTTGATGATGAGGTTGGGCACAGAAAGCCATTTGGCTCATTGAAAGCATGTCCTCCAATCCAGTCTTCATTAGTACTAAAAACAGTATGCAGGAATCTACCCTCTACTTTTCTCCTCTCCATCCAGGAGCCATATAAGGCAGCAAGCTGGTTAGGGGTGTCTGTCTGGCAAAGCCAAACTTCCCCATGATCCAAACTAAGGGGCACTGGAAAGTGAGGAGTAGGGATTATTGCTGCATGAGCCAGTCCAACTCTAGTCCGACTTCTATGCCAGTAAAAGAGCACATTTTTGATCTCCATCTTTCTGACGATTCTGGGTTCGAATTCAAGAGGGGAGCCCAGGCGTGTACTTTACTTTCACAAACCCCAGACTTGTGTCCAGGAGTTACTGCTCAACAGATGTGTGTAATCATGAGTTAGTGATTCAATCCTTTCAAGTCTTCGTCTTCTCATCCATGAAATGGGGATAATAGTTGGAACTACTCGAGGATTGTTTGACCGGGTGACAGCATGACCCAAGAAAAATGCTTAGCAGAGCCATGGGCACATTTTAAGTTCCCAAGAAATGTTGCCCATGATATTTGTAATTTAATATTCTAATTTTATTTTTACTATAATTTTGATTTTTGCTGCAGAAGTATGTTGCTCTGTCAAAAAACAAACAACAAAAAATATTCTCTCAGCACTACCGTTAGCTAATGCCCAAAACACATCTCCACCGGTCCATGTTGAGAGGGATTTCAGACGTTAACTGATATTGGTGAGGACGGAATTGGGCATTAACTGATGTCAGTGGAGATAAGGTTGGAGCATTAGCTGATATCAGTGCTAAAGGACCTGGTTGAAAAGGAAAACACAGCACTAAAATTCTGGGGCAAAGATCGAAATTGGACTATTGTCAAGAACACGGAAAATAAAAGAAATCCAATTGTATAAAGGAAGAGACAAGTTTTACAATGTGGTGCCTGTTCTAGGAAGCAGTGCAAGAGTTAGGTAAATCAATATCTTGCAAATTGCTAGCACTCAGAGGTTGGCGGGTTATCACTTCCAGAGAGAGAAGGGAATGAGCAGGTTTTGGAAGCGCACTTTCCAAGACCACCACAGACAGGCACAGGCGGCGCCCACACTGGGCTGCTTAACTAAAGATCAGATACACAGAGACCGGTGTTTGTAGCAAAGGCCGGTAAGACAGGATGCTGTGTTCACTTCCCTGTGGTAGGTGATCCCTCAGAGAGCTCCTGCAAGTTTATGTCGGAGTTTTTGCACGATATTAAAGGAAAGCAGTTGGTAGATAAATGGCAATAATGATGATGATTATGACTGACGGCACCGCCTCACGTGTCTTAATCCGTAGGTGCCGCACTCAGCAATGTGCTTTCCTTACATGGAGATAGTTTTACCTCGTCCAATTTTTTAACAGGAAACTATGGTCAGAGGAGCCAAAGGCCTTTCTTACATTCACAGAGCTAGAAACATACAGATTTGGGCTACAGGCCTGGCGTATCAGAGACGAAGAAAAATTCTCACATAAAATATCAGAAATTTTTCTGTTAAAATACAGTGGCAAAAGCAACCCACTCATAAGAAGTTGATTTTGAAAGATCCCACAAGAGAGGTAAAGAAAGAGAAACATTTAGATTCTTAGAAATGTAGAATTGAGCTCTTTTGTAGACTGTTTTGAAAAAGTAACACTAAATCAGGTTTTCAGAAGTTCTCAAACACCAAGGAAGGAAAAGACATGCAAAGGTCACTAATAACTCCCTGCTATAGTTCAGGGTCCCACAGGTCCCAGAATATGTGTCCGTGAGGAGGGTGAGGAGCCTGCCAAGCCTACAAGTGTACAATAGCATATTCAGATGATACAGTTGTGAAACTCAGTAAAATATAGGTCATGCTAACGCTACTGCCTCGTGTGGATAGCCATAGCTTTACAGAAGGTTAGTACATACAAAAGCAAATAATTAGCCACCTACCTGGTGTTAGCAGAAGTTTCCTGAACCATAACCAGTGCCCGGACAACGAGCACTTTGAAAGAGATAAAGCACTGTGCTCAAACACTGTGGTGGAAACAGGATGAATTATCTTTGCCCTAAAAATTGCTTCTTACACAGGTAAACAGTATTTGGAAGACATAGCTAGAAATACACAGGAGAATGTTAAAGTCATAAGAATTTACTGTGCCAAATTTGTATCAGATTAAAAGAGCCATATAAAAGGATGGGTTTTCTTTTTTTTAATGTTTTTTTTTAAATTTATTTTTGAGAGACAGAGACAGTGCGAACAAGGGAGGGTCAGAGAGAGAGAGGGAGGGAGATACAGAATCCAAAGCAGGCTCCAGGTTCTGAGCTAGCTGTCAGCACAGAGCCCGACATGGGGCTCAAACCCACAAACCATGAGATCATGACCTGAGCCAAAGCCGGACGCTTAACTGACTGAGCCACCCAGGCGCCCCAAAAGGATGGGTTTTCAAACAAAATACAGAAGATCAAAATTGACCAGAAGAAAGAAAACTTGGAAAGTCTAATATGCGTTGGAGAATGATTATAGGTAGCCCAAACTCTACCAGGAACACAGGCCCAGAGGGTTTCCATTTTTAAGATAAGTTTTGTCAAGACCTAAAATACTAATTTTAGTGTTCTTTAAACTATTGCATAGCATACAAAAAAAAATACAAATTAACAACTGACCACAAACACGTGTCTCTACTTCCTGACCTAGCCCCTTAGATATAGCAGAAAAGATGTTGTTTAAAGGAACAAATGTGTACAAATAAGTAAAACAAAAATACATAGCAGAGGTGGTGAATCCACAAAAGACAGAATATACACACACATGAAGAGAAGAAACTATTGTTCAAAATGTGTGACAAGACCGTTAGAGAAGGTGGCAGTGGTTTTGGAAGAGCTGCAGGCGGCAGATGTAGCAGGAGGGCATCAGGAAGGAAAACACCTGCTAAGTGGCTGAAGACATGCATCCTGGATGTCCAGGGGAAGTGGCCCCATGAGACAATGACATTCCGTGTCTGCTTGTACCAAGACAGCCCACAGGATGTTAACTTCCACATTAAGGCTGAATATGGGCGCCTGGGCAAAAGAGGAAGGGTAATGTACTAGGTGCCTTGGAACACCCAGAAGCAGGAAAACTATGCCCCTCAAAGCAGTTATTATCACCTGCTTAAAGTATATCCTGTTTTTTAAAGTACTCTCAGTCACCTGAGACAAGATTGCCACCCCCAAAAACGTCCACTGACATAGAGTAGGGAAGCTCTAGGAGAGGATGAATAGGCAGCAGGAAGCACCTAACACTGTGGAAATTAATTACCAAAAAAAAAATACTGTACTCAATAGTCAGGACACTGAAGAAAACAGTTAAACGAACAAACAGATCCATTCTTTAAGTCAGGGTAATATCCTCAGAAGGAAGACAGAATATTACATCAGTTAAATAAGAACAGGCTAGTAAAATGAGAAATGAAGAAATTATGGATTTATTGTAAAGAGCTAGTTGTTGGCTGGCTTATACAACAAAGATTTGTGTTTTGACAATTCTGGAGGCTACCAGTCTCAGACAGGAATGCTGGCATGGTTGGTTTCTTCTGAGGCGTCTTTACTTGGCTTATAGAGTCTTCTCCCTGACTCTTCAATTGACTTTTCCTCTATACCTGCCTGTGTCCTGGTCTTTTTGCCTTATAAGGATGCCATTTTTTATTACTGGAAATAAAGCTATTAATATCTTGAAGTCTATCAGATCAGAGAACCCATTCCAGAGATGCCAGAATCAATTTTATTTTTTTTTATTTTTTTTTATTTTTTTTTCCATAAACCCTGACAGACTTTCTACCAAGAGTGGTTCTAGAAAAAGAAAATCTTAAGGATAAGTTTTTTAAAATTGATTCTGTTGTGTTTATAAAATAAAACAGAATCAATTTTAAAAAACTTATCCTTAAGATTTTCTTTTTCTAGAACCACTCTTGGTAGAAAGTCTGTCAGGGTTTTCTAGAGAAACAGAACCACCAGAATGTATATACATCCTGAGGGAGAGAGAGAGAGAGAGAGAGTGAGAGAGACAGACAGACAAAGACAGAGACAGAGAGAGACAGAGGTTTACTTTAAGAAACTGGCTCATGAGATTGTGGAGGCTTAGAACATCCAACTCTGTAGGGTGGGCTGTGAGGATGGAGACCTCGGGAAGAAGTGCAATTAGAATTCAAAGACAGTCAGCTGGGAGACTTCTTCAGGGAAACTCAGTCTTTTTCAATATACATATATATATTTTTTTACTTTAGAGAGAGAGAATCTCAAATAGGCTCCACACCAGCTCAGAGCATGTTGTGGAATTGGATCCCACCACCCTGAGGTCATGACCTGAGCCAAAATCAAGAGTCTGACGCTCAACAGACTGAGGCTTCCAGGAGCCTCAGCCTTTTTCTACTAAGACTGCCAACTAGTTGAATGAGATCCATACACATTATGGAGAACAATCTGCATTAACCAAAGTCTACTGATTTAAATGTGTGTGTCACGTTAAAAAAATCTGCAGAGAAACATCTAGAATGATGTTTGACCAAGTATCTGCGCACTGTGGCTTAGCCAAATTGACACATAAAATTAACCATCACAGGAACTAATCATTTACCCAGTGTGTTTGATATAGGAAGAAGAGTTTTATTATTCTAACACAGAATAGAGAAAAGAATTTCTGTACGTTCAAAGAAAATTAAGCAAACAACAAAAGATAATTATCAACACCAACAAAAACTGTATAAGGAATTAAAAACATAGTCATAGGATACCAGGTGACTCACCTATGAGAAATACTGATATGATCCTAGTGTGGTAGGCAAAGTGATGTCTGTTCGTTCCCCCAGATGGCCACGTCCTAACCCCTGGAAACCGTGAATATGCTGATTTACAAAGACTTGTAGGTGTGATTGAGTTAGGGGTCTTAAGCTGGGAGGTTATCCAGGTGAGCCCAATGTAGTCACAAGTTTCCTTATAAAAGAGAGAAGGGAGGGTTCGCTAGAGGGAAGGAGTTGTGACGGCAGAGCAAGTGGTCAGAGTCTGAAACGCCAAGATGTTAGGAGGCTGGGAACTCGTGGAGGAATGTAGCTTGTCTCTGGAAACTGAAAACCACAGGATAACAGATTCTCCTGCAGAGCTTCCGGAAGGAGCCAGCCTTGCTAGCACCTTGACTCCACCCTAGTGAGACTCTGCTTTTACTTCTGACCTACAGAATGAAAGGTAATAGATTTGTGCCAATTTAAGCTACTAGTTTGTGGTATTCTGTTCTGGCAGTAATAAGAAATGAATAACCTAGTAATATAAAATCCTGAGTGATTAAAATTGTGATCTTTTGGGGCACCGGGGTGGCTCAGTCTGTTGAGTGTCAGACTTTGGCTCAGGTTATGATCTCACAGTTCGTGAGTTCGAGGCCCACGTGGGGTCTGTGCTGACCCCTTAGAGCTTGGAGCTGCTTCGGATTCTGTGTCTCCCTCTCTCTTTCTCTTTTTGCCCCTTTCAAGCTTGTGTGCTTGCTCGTGCTTGCTCTCTCACTCATGCTCTCTCTAAGTTAAACATTAAAAAATAATAAACAAAAGTTGTGATCTTTTGTGAGGACGAAAAGGGGGAAAACGTATGTGTCCACAAGGGTGGGAAGTAGGGTTAAAAGGAAATGCTAATTTTCCCGAATAATAAGCCAATGAGTGATGTCTAAAATAAAAATCTCAAAAGCAGCTAATTGAACTAGAACACAACGTGCGGAACAGGATGTAGGCAACTGCTCTTATTATAAGCTTTGTTATACCAGCTGCCATCAATCTATGTACAGATACTGATTAAAAAACTAAATCAAAAGGTTACCAACTTCATACTCTGGCAGAATGATCAGAGGACATACTTCAGTAGGAATAAGGAATGAATTCAGAATAAAAAGGGGTCTAAAGAAGCCTGAATGTGAAAGAGTTAATAATCTGCATTTCAGGTGAGCTCAACAGACACCATGATGGCAAAGAAAGGAGATAGAAATAAACTCGGCTAAGCTTCTTGGTGTGTGTTTGGTTTTGGTAAGCTATAGATACCGATTAACTCTAGAACTAAGGGCTCAAAAATCAAAGATGTATACTAACATTTTTAGGGTTACTACAAAAAAGAGGAAAAGGGGTACGTGTCTGTCAAATTACTGGAGGAGGTTCTGTTACCAAAGTCCAAATTCCGGTACCAGCTGCTCAAAAGGCCAAGCAAGGCTAAAACTCAAGTTTTGATTGGAAAGAAATTTGAATTTTATTCCGGAGTCTGGGCACCTGGGGGCGGGGGGAAGCAGACTCTGGTCCAAAAGCCAATCCCAAAGTTTCTGCCTGACCCAGAGGGCAGTTGAGCAGGAAAGGAAGTGAAGTGATCCACAACATTTCTTGATTCTTGCTGGCTCGATGGTGCCAGCTACAGACGTTTCCCCAGTGCTCGGGAGTTGTGCAAAGGGGCTACATCTGCTCCGCGATGTGCAGGAGGACTCTCTTTCTACAAAGGAGGGCAAACTCTGTAGACACACAAAGGGGGGGGGGGGAGTAGTGAAATCACCTGTGTGACCTGAGAAAGAAAAACCTTTTGCTAAAAATTGCTGGACTAATTGGGAAGTCAAGGTGGCTTCTCTGTGGGCTAGAGAGATTTTTCCTTTTCCTTCTCTCTGGAAGGCCAGTGGCCTGTCTGCTATGGATCAAGGGACTTAGGTCAACAAGTAAGGGTTAACTTGCTTCAACTTAACACACTCCTTAAGACTGGTTGTCGTGCTCTTCCAGGCCTGTTTCTAGCATAGCCAAGTAAGCTTCTATGGGGCTAATCCTCCCATGAACACACTAAGATCTGGGGTGGGAAGAACTCTGTAAATGAGCAGGAGAGACCCTAAAAGGAGGCAGATTTTGAAGAGGGGTTGGCCTTTGGAAAAAGAATGTACTGGGTACATTTCGTGTTCTCACAGCTTTGAGCCTAAGGGAAATCCTAGTGTGCACTACGCAGGTGTTTGAAGCGCCTGTAACAAATCTTCCAGTGTTGGGACTTGAGCCAGAAAAGCTAGCCCCTGGAAAGAAAGTGAGAGGAGAATCCTAGAAGTGAGAGTAGGGGAGCCCCAAATGCTATGAATGATCTTTAACCAAATCTCTAGCGGTCCCTAGACTGTGCATGTGCAGGACAAATTCCAAGCTGCTTAGCAGAGGATAAAGAACCAGACTGGCACCTGAACTTCATCCCAAGGAACAAGGTTTGCAGTCGGAATCAAAGTAGGTCGATTGAATGCTAAAACAATAAGAACATACACCATATTCATCAGAAAAACCGATATCTACAGTCATCCCATTAAGAGACTTGATAGCATTTACAATACCTTGGATTCAATCCCTGATTTCTCAGTTTATGGGAAAAACAAAACAGGAAAATGTGACTTGTTCTCTGGATAGAAAAACATTCAGTGGACACCAACCACAAGGTGACTGTAACGGTGGAATCTGCAGATTTTAAACTACTCTCAATGACCTGAAAATGTGCTTACATACATTAAAACACAGGAAATAGCAGCAGAGAAATACACTAATTTTTAAAATATAAAGTTTAGATAGATTTGTTTAAAAAGATATTGGATATGCCCAACAGCAGAATGGAGATAAAACAAGGGAGTCCATAAACCTACAGATAAATCAATTGAATATTTTCTATCTTTAAAAATTTTTTTGGATAAACCAAGCCTCATACAACCTCGAAAACGTCTAACATATATAGAATTGGAATCTGTCAAAAGTTCAGAAATTAGCCCATGGAAAAACCACGAATCACTGAAGTAGTAATTAGTGTATTGTGCACACACCAATTAAAAAGTCCATTTGCAAACCTAGAGCCCTCAAGTCAAACACGAGTGAGGCTCAGCTTCTATAACAAGGAGATAACTGTTAATTTTGCACTGTGATGGGTTATAATATTAACATTTTCTTCAAGGATTGGGATGTGGTCGGTGGTTACTTTCTATCAACCATGGGAATCAGTTCTTTTTGCTTGTGATTTCCCGAGGCATGAACAAGAAATGCCTCAGGTCAAGTTAGTCTTGCAAAACAAGCTAAATTAAGTTTTGCTGGTTTTGTCTGCTCCGGGAATTTTCAAGGGTGGTCTCCATTTTTTTGATGTTTGACAATTTCCCTCCTTTTGGTTGTTATCTTCCATACTGAGAATATGACCAACCAGTATAGAATTATTTTGTGTTACCACCAGTGACGTAGTGTAGCTGAGTCACATATGCATGGTTTCTACCAGTTGATTCACTGGGCCGGAGGGCCATGCAGTCACGGTCCTCGTCATTTATGTAGTTATTGTTGATTCCGTTTAGTTACCTGATCTCAGTGGATACCATTTGGTCTATTAGTGCCTTCTGACAGGCATTTAAAACCCCTAAGAGTATATACTATACTAGATAGGTTAATATGAAGACTTAGAGAACAGCAGCCAAGGACTGAAAAATTCCCCAAAGCAAGAGAGCCCTAGGAATCAAGATTTAAACAACTCAATAACTCACATGGGTCATTCTCAGAATCGGTTATACCTTTCTGTCTTGGTTTGTGTGCACTTGGGTTTCAAATTTAAGTTCTTTACATAGGCACAAGATGTATTAGCACACACCTATTCTCCTGGTTACTCAGGATGTGAGGATATTTTATTCTAGAATGCAGTGTTGCAGGTGAACGTCCACTTGAATTAGGCTTCTGTAGGAGATAAGCAATCAGGTAAGCTGAGGCATTTTGACTGGGACAAAAGAAATCGGCGTTCATAAATCAAGGAAATTACAAATTCATTTTCTAAGTTTGGGGAGCAGTCCGTTGAGAAGACTTCTAGATTTGAACTGGAAGCACCCCCCAGGTGGTAGAATGAAGATGGCCATTCAGTTTGATGGACTTTCTTAGGTTGCAGTTGGTGTTCTGTTGTGTTTTCTTGAGTGGCCCACACAGCAACAGGCATGATGGTTGTCCCTGTGTGGTCTGTGGTGGTGGTTACTAGAATCTGATCATGGATCTGCTATATTTTACTGAAACACTTTTTTAGTCCTCTTTTATTAAATATGGTGAAACTAATTGGATTGTAAAAGAGGTCTAGTCTCATTGATGCTTGTTCTTAAATAGGATATTTCAGTCAACGCTATGAGAATATCATTGGGGCTTTACCAGCTCCATGAAGTCAACTTTAGGTCTTTAAAATTGTTGGTAATAAGGAATCTCAGATTGTACCTTTCAAGTCTCTTGAAAGACTAAGAAACCAGCTCCAGACTTGGCCAACTGTGTCCTATTACAATTTAAGGAGATTGAATTCCTACTGAACTTACGTAAATCTACACATTGTCATGATAAAAAGTAAGAGTGTCTTAATGGGGGTATGAGGGATCAGGTAAAGAGAAAGATGAAATGTTTCCAACTTTACAGAAATTTTGTCTAGTTTTTTTCCATAATTTCTAGTTTAAAAGAGAAAATCCTTTGAATCTGGAAAACAAAACACTAAAGAACCAGCAATGTTTTTAAAGCAAAAAAAGTGATAACCCTCTTAAGTTCATTTAGTCTCCTATAGTCATTGTTTTACTTCATCTCAGGTTAGCAGTTTCATGAATCAGCTTTTCATTAGTTTTATAAGTTTTTCCCCCCTCCAAAACAAAGTACTTTATTGATCACTGCACACAACGTGAAGCATGTTTACATTGGTTGCCCTTGCCCCACAAGTACCATGGAGGGTCACTTGGAATGCCCAGATGGTTGCTTATGAGGTAGTGGGTTGCATTACAGCAGAAGAATCCTGAGCTTGAGGGACCTGTCATTTTATAGCAAGGAGTAAGCAAGTCTGTGCTTTGTCCCAGAGGGTAACTTTAAGTCATCCCTCAGGATTGCTCCCTTCAGGGACACCTGGGTGGCTCAGTCAGTCAAGTGTCAGAAATTCTTATCCAGTGGTATGATCTTAGTTACTGGAAACCTGTACTTGGTGGAGTCCTTCCCATGAACCTCCTTGAAAATGTAGTAACACTTCTGCAAAAGCATCTGAGTAGAAAAATAACTTCCTGTGAGTGACAAAAGTCTTAAATAGCTAAGGTTAAAGATCTGGTGAGAGTTTACATATATACAATGACATGCAATTGACAAGTAAGTTTATTTTTGTGATTAGTAATATCTTAAGATAATAGCTACGATATGACAATACAAGGACATGTCAGATTTTTAAGAATTTGCTTTCATTTCTGAATTACATACTTTAATTATTACTTATCACATCAATGTGACCTGAAAGGCTGAATATTTTATTTTGTGGTTTCCCATACAACCTATCAAATAAGTCTAGATAAATGAACATTTCTATGTCTTTTTTTTTTTTTTTTTAGTTTGGAGTTTGATTTGGAGACATTGTCATAAATGTCAAAATACTAAACACATTTGATCAAATAGGATCATGGGTCATTGTGAAACAGTTCTTAGTTGTCTATTCAACCAAAGTGGCAATTAAGATTTCCAAGGCAAATACAGAAAGTTACATAATTAAAAAAAATCTTCCATTCTTCAAATATATAAATAAACTCTATTCAGATAAAATAAGCTAAAAGCACTTATCATTGGATGTACACTCCAAGCAATACTTGTGGTTTCAACAACCCTCCCTGGTGATTCCCATACGTGTTACATTTTGATGATCAGATATAAAACAAATCTGGCACCTTCTTCAAGGTGAACCTAAATCTTTACCATCACCTTCAAGTTCTATAGTGGTTTGACTTAATAACCTACAAGGAAGAACTGGGGCTGCGGGGGTCACACCTACAGTATCTTTAGTGTGGACAGTATGCTCTCATGAACTCTGATACAAATGATGCTACAGCATAAAAATGTAGCATAAAGTTTTAGGAAAGTATTCTCCAACCTCTCCCTGAAACCTAGCACGATCCTGACACCCTAGCCATCACTAGCTCTGTTGGCATTAGGAAGCAACGGTTTCTGAAGCTAATATTATGTCCAGTGTAAAATAAAGCCATAGAGGCCACGAGGATACTTCTTCAAGTAGCTTTGCACTCCTTGCTTGTCAGCAGGCATATGCCAAAGCAGATTGGTGTGGAAGAGGCAGACAAAATACTGGCCAACAGACTGATTCACAGGCATACAAGAGACATCCTTTTGGAGATGGTCAGAAATCACTAGGAAAGCTTTTGAGGACAGTGGGGAATAGGAGGAAGTGTAGTAAAGCATTGTTAGTTCCTGCCTGAGCTAGTAGGAGGTTCACTGACACTTAAAGTAGGACAGAGTAAACAACTACCTTTATTTGGTATAGCCAAGTAACATCTGAGCTTCAAAGTCTTGTGTATGGCAAGGAAATGGTCAAGTTGTAGGAAAAAGGGGATAGAAAATGTCAAGTGTGACTGTCACTTTTTTAAGAAACGTTTTATGTCTTTATTTTGAGAGAGAGGCAGAGAGTGAGCAGAGGAGGGGCAGAGAGAAAGAGAGACAAACAGACAAACAGAATCTGAAGCAGGCTCCAGACTCTGAGCTGTCAGCACAGAGCCCAATGCGGGGCTTGAACCCACGGACTGCGAGATCATGACCTAAGCGGAAGTTGGACGTTCAACCAACTGAGCCACCCAGGTGCCCTGAGTGACTATCACTTCTGAAAGTAAGCATTGGCGCACTGTTGGTTAGAACATTGTCCACTACCGGACAGAAGTGAGTGTAATGTTTTCAGTGTCCACATGTTGATGCTCTAAGGCCTCAGTCTGGTGGGATAAGGAGAAAGAGACTTCCAATATGCAGTTCACTTGGGGGTCAAGGATGAGAATCCAGTTGGAATGTGGGCTTTCATTGGCGGCATGAGAGGCATGGAGTTAGGATCTGGTTTAGGAATCCATACAGATCTGACATTAAAGCACAGTGTACCCTTCACATGACCGTGAATGTTTTACTTCTCTCCAAACTTCAGGTTGCTCCTCCATTACGTGGAAATAATTATAGTCTTCACCCATAGGATAAGATTATTGCTACTGTTATCTCCAGCCGGTTTGATGTTTGAGAGTTTAGAGGAAATTTGGAAGGTTCTTGGTTCCTAATTTTCCCCTTCTACAAGAAAGCATGTTGATAAATGCTGAGCTATAAAGAAATGACAGCTGGAAAAAATTTGGAATGTCAGCCAAGAGAAGTTTCTGAGCACAAAAGATCTAGTGAACAGTGTGCACACCTAGGGGTACTATATTGCTTGTGATTGGACATAAGCTTCCCTACGGGATCTACCTATCATAAGGTTCAAGTTCTATATATTAGATTTGGAGGGAAAACCCTATGTTATTTTCTATATTGATGTTTGTACTCACTTGGATCATTTTTGTGACTGCCTTGCAAAAGACTTTGTAAAGCTAGGAAGGGTTTGTTCACTCCCTATATTAGGTAAGGGTGTCATTTCACGAAAACTCCTCTCCTTATAAGGATAATTCACATTTGGGGATACAGCTGGTGCATGTTCAGAGGAATTCATAACTGCACACAAATATAAATTCCATCCTGAGGATCTTTCCTTCTGAATGCCCCACAGAACTTTGCCATATGGTGTAACCTTGCGTTTCTCTCTTCTTGCCCAAGTATATCCTTTATTGCCGTTTTTTATAGCACTTCTTAAATTCTATGCTTTCCACACTTGGGATTTCAAACTGAATAATCCTTCCCCTCCCTCCTTCTCTCCCTCCCTTCTTTCTTAACCTCTTTATTCCCTCTCTCCTTGCAGTTTTTCAATAAATTGCAAACATTCTATAAAGTTTAGGGAATAATGTATTGAACACCCATGTACTCATTGCCCAGTTTCAGAAACAAAAGCTCCCTGTGTGCCTTGTCCAATCCAGCTCTTCTCTCCCACTACCAAAGGCATCCACACAATTTGATGTTTCTTATTCCTGTGACAGAATTTTACCACATAAGAATGTAACTATATACATACAGGTACTGTCTGTAGGTCTTAAAACTTTAGGGGCACCTGGGTGGCTCAGTGGGTTAAGTGTCTGACTTGGGATCAGGCCATGATCTCCTGATTAATGGGTTCGAGCCCCGTGTCAGGCTCTGTGCTGACTGTTCAGGGCCTGGAGCCTGCTTCCGATTCTGTGTCTCCCTTTCGCTCTGACCCTTCCCCCACTCATGCTCTCTCTTTCTCTCAAAAATAAACATTAAAAAAAGTAAAACTTTATATACACCATCTTATGACTTCTATCCTAAAACTTCCTTTTGTTTTTATTTGGCTCAAAATTTTGTTTGAGATGATTTTTCAATTTTTTGTTAGCCTAATGGACATTAAAAAATACTTAATGTTTTATTTAATGTTTTATTTATTTTTTTGAGAGAGAGAGCATGAGCAAGGGAGGCCAGAGGGGGTGGGGGGAAGACAGATCCAAAGTCAGGCTCCAGGCTCTGAACTAGCTGTCAGCACAGAGCCCGATGCAGGGCTCAAACCCATGAACTGTGAGAACATGACCTGAGCCGAAGTCGGACACTTAACCGACTGAGCCACTGAGGTGCCCCATTAATGGACATCTTAAAGACCATGACACACTTTCCTATCTTTCATAAAAGGTGACACTTCAATGAGCCGAATTAGAAATGTCAAAAACCTTCTGCGTACATTTACCTTTATGTAAGGGATTGCATTGGTTTCCTTTCCTACTTGACCTTGGACTGATAGAAAGGTCATCCCCAGCTGAGAAGAGGGTGTGTCCATCAATGTGTAAGTGCATCTCTGCACTTCTTTCCTGGCATCCTGAAGGCTGTATGTGCTTCCAAGGATCTATAGCACACTAGGCAAGAAAAGCAGGACCGCATCTCAGAGGCCTGGCTTGGAGCTAACATCCAAGGTACCATTTGTCTTGATGCAGATCAAGGCTCCACTGTCTCTCTCTGGGAGAAACACTCCTACTCTTGAAAAGTGCTTTTCCCCACCGCCCCAGAAAACTGACTTGGAGAATCAATGCTGTCCCCTCTGACAAAAACTCCAGGCCTCTCTTCACAATTTCCTTTAGTGGCACTCACATGAATTGTGTTAAACAGCACTCCCTAAACTATACAGGAAAAATAGCTTCAATAGAGGCTTTTCTGGCAAAAGAGAATAAGATTTGCCAAGTGTATAGAGAAATTAAAACTATTCTTCCTACCTTCCTTTCTTTTTTTTTAATTGAAATATGTTGACACATAATATTAGTTTCAGGTATATAACCTAATAATTCAATATTAACATGCATTACAAAATGATCACCATGGTGAGGCTAATTACTGTCTGTAATATGGCATAAAAAGTCATTACACTATTATTGCACTATATTCCCTATCCTGTAATCCTGGGACTTATTTTATAACTGAGAGTTTGTATCTCCATCTCCTTAACCTATTTGACCATCTCCTCATCTCCCTTCTCTTTGGCAAAGGCCACTTCTCTGAAGTTGAGTCTGTTTCTATTTTATTTAAGATTCCACACATGAGTGGAATCACATAGTTATTTGTCTTTTTGGGACTTATTTCACTTAGCATAATGCCTTATAAATCCATCCTTGTTACAAATGGCAAGATTTTTTTTTTATGGTTGAGGAATATTTCTTTGACCATCTCACATCTTCCTTATCTTCCCATTTGTTGATGAACACTGAGGTTGATTTCATATCTTGGTTATTGTAAACAATGCTGCAATGAACATAGGGGTGCATATTTCTTTTAAAGTTACTGTTTTCATTTTCTTTGGATAAATGCCCGGAAATACAGATCACATGGTAGTTTTTTGTAGATCATATGGTACCTTTGCTTTTAACTTTTTGAGAAACCTCCATACTTTCCTTAGTGGCTGTACCAATTTCTATTACTGCCAACAGTTCATGAGCGTTTCTTTTTCTCCACACCTTCACCACAACTTTTTTCTTGTCATTTTGATACTAGCCATTCTAACAGGTATGAGGTAATAATCTCATTGTGGCTTTGATTTGCGCTTCACTGGTTATTAGTGATGTTGAGCCTCTTTTCATTTGCTGACCATATGTCATCTTTGGAAAAATCTCTATTCAAGTCTTTTGTCCATTTTTAAAAATCAGCTTGCTCGATTTTTTGGGTGTTGAGTTGTAGGAGTTCTTTATACAGTTTATCACTGAACAATGTGGAAGTTAGGGGCCCCCACCTTCTACACAGTCAAAGACTTCAGGTTCCCTCCAAAATTTTACTAATAGCCTACTATGGACTGTAAGCCTTACTAGTAAGTTAGTTTATATATATTGTATATAATATACTGTATTTTTATGATAAACTAGAGAAAAGAAAATGTTAATAAAATCATAAGGAAAAATTCACTTACAATATTATACTTTAAAATTCCTGTATAAGTGGACATGTGCAATTGAAACCCCTCTTGTTCAAGGGTCAACCATATATTTTATATATTAACTCCTTATTCAATATCAGTTGTTCATCTTCTCCCTTTCAGTAGGTTGCCTTTCCACTTTGTCGATGGTTTCCTTCTCTAAAAGCAAAAGCTTTTTAGTTTGATATAGTTTCAATTGTTTCTGCTTTTGTTGTACTTGCCTGAGGAGTTTAATCCAAAAAATACTGTTAAGACTGATGTCAAAGAGTGTAAGAGTTTTGTGGCTTCGGTGCTTACATTTAGGTCTTTAATCCACTTTGAATTTATTTTATGGTGTAAGAAAGTGCTCCAGTTCTATTCTTTTGTATGTGGCTGTCCAGTTTTCCCAGCATCACTTACTGAAGAGACTTTTTCCATTGAATATTCTTACCTCCTTTGTCATAGACTAACTGACCATAGAAGGTTTGAGTTAACCGTTAACAAGTTAACAGGTTTCTATCCTGTTACATTGACCTACGTGTTTATTTTTGTGTTTGTACCATTCTATTTTGATCACTATAGATTTCTAGTATCGTTTGAAATCTTGGAATGTGATAACCCCAGTTTTGTTTTTTAATGTTGCTTTAGCTATTTAGAGTCTTTTGTGGTGCCATACAAATCCCAGGATTATCCTAGTTCTGCAGAAAACCCCAAAAAATGTTATACATATTTAATGCAATCCCTATCAAATAAAAATATTTCTTTGGGTAGTGTGGACATCTTAACAACAATATTCTTCCAATCCATGATCATGGTATATCCTTCCATTTTTTTGTATCCTCTTCAATTTATTTCATCAGTATCTTGTAGTTCTCAGAGTACAGCTCTTTTCACCTCCTTGGTTAAATTGATTTCCATGTATTCTTCTTGATGCAATTGTAAATGGGATTGTTAATTTTTCCTTATCATAGTTCATTATTAGTATATAGAAACAAACTTCTGTATATTTTGTATCCTGCAACTTCCCTGAATTCATTTATTACTTCGTTTTTTAAATGTCTTATTTATTTTTGAGAGAGAGAGACACAGACAGCATGAACAAGGGAGAGTCAGAAAGAGGGAGACAGAATCTGAAGCAGGCTCCAGGCTCTGAGCTGTCAGCACAGAGCCTGATGCGGGGCTTGAACTCCCAAACTGTGAGATCATGACCTGACCTGAGCTGAAGTCAGATGATTAACCAGCTGAGCTACCCAGGCACCCCCATTTATTACTTCTAATAGTTTTTTTGGCGGAATCCTTAGGGTTTTCTGTATCTCCTCTTTTTAATGCTGTCTCAAGTAAAGTTTCTCTCCTTCTCTTCCTCCATGTTACTCCTATTTCCAAGGTATACTTATTTCATTCCCTCTTTTCTTTTTTGATGTACATTTTTCTTTCTACTCATGTTTCCTATCCTAATTCTACTCAGGGGCAGGACAATACAGTAATTAAAGGCATGAGCTCTAGAGTCAGACCTGTGTTCAAATCCTGGTCCAGCCAGTCACACTAGTGTGATTTTGGGCTGATTATTTAACCTCTATCTAGCCCATTTTCCCATCTGTAAAATGCAGTGATTTTAGAATCTTCCACAGGGGTTATGGTAATTAAAAGAAAAATGCCAATACCAAAAACCTGTTGCATGTGACTGATATCTAGTCCTTTCTCCAAAGCTATTAAATACCCATCGCCACCTTTAAACTCTATTTCTCCTCTTTCATCAGGTAATGTTCACTTGTTTTTTACTCACATCACTTCCTTCAGCTCCCTTAAGGAACCCTTGAGGCTGTCTTTTTCTAACCCGTGAGTATCTAAAAATGGGATCTAAGCCAGACAAGAACAGCAACAAGATAGTTATAAACCCACCAATGTAGATAATGTAGAGACAGGGTGTGTGATTTGCACAGAACACTAAAGGAAGTTCCTTATCATTCCGCTATGGGCCTGTTGTAAAGAATCACTTACTCTGCTCTGAAACACAGAGTAACAATAACTCATATGAGAATTTTAAAGAAATCATGAACAAGCTAAACCAGAAGATCTTCCATGAATACTGCTTCCAACTCATGCCTACATGTACTCCCAATAATCCCCTTCAACCTCAGAGGAGTCCCCTAAGTGTCCTGCTGGAGCGGAGAGAACATTAGGGTGTCAGGGAGAAGATGAAACATCTGGTGGATGTTTTCAAATGGCCAGTGGGGCGCCTGGGTGGCTCAGTCAGTTAAGCAGCCTACTTCAGCTCGGGTCATGATCTCACGGTTGTGAATTCGAGCCCCACGTCGAGGAGCCTGCTTCAGATTCTGTGTCTCCTTCTCTCTACCCTTCTCAAGTTCTCTGTCCTTCTGTCTCTCAAAAATAGACATTTAAAAAACTAAATAGCAAAGGCCAGAATATGAAGGAAAGTACCTCAGGAAGGGGGACCAACCCCAAAGATGGGACCCACCCACCTAAGCTTATCTCTGGGAAGGCCTCATCACTCTATCTTTTGCTCATCCATCCCTGGGAACAAAGGAGCTTCTGCTCTCAGAGCAAAGATTTCTTGCTCTCTAATCTCTCAAAATCCCGAGTGTGACCTCAGTACAAAATGATGAGCTCAACAGTGCTTGGACCTGGATGCATTAAAAATAGAAACATGAGGGCCATACCTGTAATCTTAATTTTCTGGTAGCTGTATTTATTTATTTTTTATTTTATTTATTTTTATTTTTTTTATTTTTTTTAATTTAAAAATTTTATTTTTTTTTACTTTATAAAGTTTCATATTTTTTTAACATATGAAATTATTTAAGGAAAGGTATGAAGCAGGCTGTGTTGTAGCCTATGAACAAGTAATATATTGATTGTATCATGTATCTTGAATGTATCATAGATAAGCTGCTATATAACGATTGCCACTTCAGATAGCTGTGAAATTAGGTGATTAACTAGTTGTTACTTAACCTTCTAATTTCTGTATAAGTCTAATTACATGAAACAGAAGTTGGGGTTTTGATTTTTTACTTTGCTTTTCTGTTTTGAGTGTCATTGCAACTACTGTATTGTAAATGATGGTAGCTGTATTTAAAAAGTAAAAATACATGGATGAAATTAATCTTGATATATTTAACCCAACATACCATTCCAATATAGAATATAAAATTATTAATGAGCTAGCTCACATTCTAGGATTTTTTTTTTAATATGGTGTTTGAAATACGGTGTGCATTTTATGCTTAGAGCACACCTCACCTTGGGCCAGCCACATATCAAGTGCTTACTAGCCACATGTGACTGGTAGCTACTGAATTGGACACTGCAGCTTTCAACCAAGAAGCCTTCTACTGCACGAAACCTGACCTGTTTCCTGACCCATATGAAAGAACAGGAACGGCAAAGTGTCTTTTCTTAGTTTCAGAGAAAAACATTTGCTCTACAGATAAATAGGCCTTCATCAAGAGCCACAGAAGGATGAGACTAGAGCCAGGTCAGACTCCCTCGGCTAGGTCTTCTCCTAGCTGAGTCGCTCCACTATTAATGTGGAGTTCCACAGTCAGATCCATCAGCTCCACGTCCTCCAGGTCAACTGAACTTGGAGGAGTCTATTTACAGGAAACCATTCACTTCATCTGCACTCCTCCAACCTCCTTTCCCTGAAAGGGTCTTTAAAAGGAGAACACCCAGAGAAGCAGCCTCCCTGGAAGAGGGTTTCAAGGAGAAGACTATTAAACTCTCAAATCCTGCTGATAGGTAAGACAAGGCCTGAGCCTGGATGGTTGTGGAAGTCAGAGACCACCCCAACAGCTCCCCGGCCTATGAGGCAGACACAATCCCCACTTGACAGCAGGTGAGGCAGACATGTGTGTCCATGTGAGTCCAGGCACAAGAGAGCATTTGACCTGGGTTTTAAGGAAGGAACAGCATGAGAATGGAATGGAGCGACTATTTGAAAGTGCTAGGTGTAACAATGACGGAGGGGCGTCAGGACAGGGTCTGATCACCAGCTGGAGATCCTTACCTTTCCAGGAATGAGGGACATTTGAGGCGTTTGAGTGAGGAATGGAACCCTAAAAGACTTCTACATTGTCCAGAAGGAGGGAAATGAGAGTGGACTCTGGCCACCCATGGCCTAAACTCCTCCTCAACCTCTTTGGCAGCCTCTTGACCTGCAGGCTCCTCTTTTTCTAGGAATGGTGGACAGTCTTGTGGGGTCAGCAGTCTGGGCATTCTCCCAGTTTGTCATCTTTTTGGGGGTGCAGCCTTTTGTATACCTGAGAAGCTTCCAGCAGGACGTACGGAAGGTCACGGCTTTAGAGAGGGAGGGCCAGAGGCTGGGCACTCTGGACTCCCTTCCAACCCCACTTAACCTGAAAGGTTCCCAGCAGAGGAATGAGGCCAGGAAACTACCTGAAGAGACATGAGACACTCCTGTTGTGCATTCAGACCCCTAGGGCCACAGCAGACCCTCCACCAAGTCTGAGGAGGTAAAGACTCTGTTTCACTTCTAAACTTCCCTTGCATGTGTGGATCCGATTGTTCAGATAGTCCCTACCACCTCTGAGTCCTAACAGAGACCTACAGTAACAGTCCACCACAAGCAATGTGGTGAAAAACAAAGTCACAACCAGACTGCTCACTCCCCCCTCCAGGGGTCCATGGCACCCAGGCTTCTGCCACATGAAGTCACTACTTCCCCATACCTACCCTGATCCAATACTGTTTTGACTCAAAAATTATTCAATATTTCTCATCTGCTGTTGGTATTTCCTAAATTATCCTTTTTTTTAAAGTTTATTTATTTTGAGAGAGACAGTGCGACTGGGAGAGGGACAGAGAGAGGAGACAGAATCCTAGGCACGTTCTGTGCTGCCAGTGCAGAGTCTGACATGGGGCTTGAACTCCTGAAACCATGAGATCAGGACCTGAGCTGAAACCAAGAGTTGGATGCTTAACAGACTGAGCCACCCAGGCACTCCTCTAAATTCTTTAAAAATAATGTCATTTTAGGGGGCGAGGGTGGTCAAAAGAAGGATGAAGTAATGGAGGAGTATCATTTATTTTTATGTGCTGGCAGAAAAGACCTGACTACAGGCAATTGAACATGAAATGTACAGTTGACCTTTGGACAACATGGGTTTGAACTGCACAGGCCCACTTACAGACTTTTTTCAATAAATACAGTAAAGTACTAGAGATGTACTTTCTCTTAGGATTTTCTTAACCTTTTTCCTAACTTAGTGTAAGAATACAATATATAATACATATAACACATGACATGTGTTAACTGTTATTGGTAAGTCAACAGCAGACTTAAAATTTGGGGGGAATCAAGAGTTCTACATTGAACTTTTTCAACTGTTCACAGGGCTCAGAATTCCTAACTCCATTATTCAGGAGTTAACTGTATTATCTAAAGTAACAAAAAGATGAACAGAAGCACTAAAAGTAATAATAAAAGAACACATTTCAAGGTAGTGGGTAGCAGCTGGAAGTGATCTAGATTTCTGTTCTCTCCCGATGGTTACTCAGTGGATTCTAATGTCTGTGAACCGTAAGCATAAGTATAAAATTGAATTCACGTTATAACTACCTGATGACCTGAAACAGAAACTGTTCCTGCTTTGGAGGGAGTGGCTAGGGCAAAGCACTTTCTATGTAATAGCACGCATTGTGCTTGGGCTTGCTTTCACGTATATATTCTTACTTAAAAATTAAAAAAAGACTTGCAACCTTCAGTTTTGTCAGATTCTTAAAGCCTGAACATTCTGGTCACACTAATGATTATAGGTAACCATAATCACAGCAGTTTCACTGGAAATTCTACCAGATTTATACCCTTATTATGGATTTCAGCTGACCTAGAGAGAAGCCGTGATGATGGACGTGACCTCCTCCGTTTCCCTGTAGCCCAGGAATTCTGGCCACTCAGTCTCACTTTTTATTTCGAACATTTTTAAACATTTCTATAAGTGGATAGAATGGAATAATATAATGAGTCCTTGGATACTTATTGTCTGGTTTTAACAATGAATAACATTTTAATATATTTCTCCATCTATTTTGTTCTGTGTTAGCTGAAGTATTTTAAGGTAAATGTCAGACACATGACCTTTTACCTCCAAATATATGTGTATGCCTTTTAAAAAAAAATGGGCATTTCTCACACAAGGGCAATGTCCTTATTTCTAAGATTTATAGTAATGCCTTAAGTTTCATCTAATATCCTATTCCTACTCAAAGTTCCCCAGCTGTCCCCAAAACCTTTCATCAAGCCAGGGTCCAATAAATGATCACACATTCCAGTAATTTGATATTCTACCACTTAAAGCTCCCCCCTCCCCTTAAGAGAGACTTACAGAGAAATAATAAACTGGATATAGTGGATTCATACAACCTAAGTTTGGACATTTGCATATGCCCATGAAACCATCATTACAGTCAAGGTAACAAACCTGTCCATCACTCAAAGTTTCCTTATGCCCTTTTATTTTATTTTTTTAATATAACTTAATGTCAAGCGGGCTAACATACAGTGTGCTCTTGGTTGTGGGGTTAGGCTCCTGAGGTTCATTGCTTACACACAACACCCAGTGTTCCTCCCAACACCTGCCCTTCTTAGTGCCTGTTACCCATTTTCCCTCTCCCCTCCCCCCTCGCGGCCCCCCAACACCATCAACCCTCAGTTTGTTCTTCATACTTAAGAGTCTGTTATGGTTTCCTCCCTTACTCTCTGTAACCATTTTTTCCCCTTTCCATCCCCCATGGTCTTCTGTTCAGTTTCTCAAGATCCACATATGAGTGAAAACCTTTGGTATCTGTCTTTCTCTGACTTATTTCATCCAGCATAATACCTTCCAGTTCCATCCACGTTGCTACAAATGGCAGGATTTCATTCTTTCTCATTGCTAAGTAGTATTCCATTGTGTACATAAACCACATCTTCTTTATTCATCAGTTGATGGACATGTAGGCTCTTTCCATAATTTGGCTAACTGTGAAAGCGCCACTATAAACATTTTGTTTCATGCTTGTGTACGTGTGTGTGTGTGTGTGTGTGTGTGTGTGTGTGTGTGTGTGTGTGTGTACTCACACCCAGGAAGTCATCTATGGGGTCACGTTTGGGCACCTTGTGAATATCTGCAACTACTTTAGAATCTATTAATGACTATTAACTAGATAAATGCACTAGGAGTTTAAAAACTGGTGATTTTCTGGGATGCCTGGGTGGCTCAGTTGGTTAAACAACTGACTTCAGCTCAGGTCATGATCTCACAACTCACGGGTTCGAGCCCTGTGTCAGGCTCTGTGCTAACAGCTCGGAGCCTGGAGCCTGCTTTGGATTTCTGTGTCTCCCTCTCTTCTCCCCTGCTCTCTGTCTCTATGTCTCTGTCTCTCTGTCTGTCTCATTCTCTCACTCTCTTTCTCTCAAACATTTTTTAAAAGCTGGTTATTTTCTAATTCTATGTTTGTTAACTGGAACAATTGTGTCAAGAACTTTCATCAGTTTGATCTGATTTCCCTGAAATATAATTTACACAAGAAAAGCAAGATGAACTAGTTATTTTGCTTTAATTATCGATGTTTAAAGTCATTCTATCCTAGCTACCTCTAATGATGACAAATGAGATTTCCTCTTTCCCTCTCTCCCTCTTGTAATCCTAAAGAATTTTAGGGATTCAAGGTGTTTCAAGCCCTTGGGGTCATTCTTTTCAGTGTGCAAAGTGCCATATTAATCAGTGAAAGCCCCCTTGAGTTGCTTTTTAGAGAAGAAAAAATCAGGTTTTTAAAATAATTATTATATGTATTACATAGGAAATTTTATTCATGGCTGTTAGAAGCCGAAAAAAATAAGAGTGGTGAACTCAGAATTACCTTCCAAAGTAAAAGTATGTGAAGAGAGGGTAGAGGATTAGGAAGAAGCTATAGGAAATGTCAGACCTTACAGGGGTGGGAAAGAATTGGATATAAGCACATCAAAGAGCAAACGCAAATAGCCTCAGGATCGTATGTACAATATACATGGAATTTTTACGCTGTTCTTCAGCTATATTTTGACATCTACACGTGATCCACATATCCTTCCAACCAAAGGGAAGAGGAGACTGAGAAAGACTGGCTGGGTTCTCCTAAAAATTCTCAGGAATGTGCACAGCCGCTGCCATGGCCCTCTGTCACAGGCCCCCCATCTGGAAGTCCCACTTCTGCAGGCCGTCTTGTCCTTTAACTCCGTGCCTGGCTCTGGAGTCCTTGCTTGCTTTAAAATGGCTTTCAATGTTTTCTGCAATGTTTGTTAGTTACGTCAATAAGGGTTATTCTACGTTCAGGGGATAAAAATTTAAGGAATTCTGCTATATTCCCCAGAATATTGTCTGTTTTACTGTCTACTGTTTTGCTGATGGAGCAGGACAAATCCCCCAAACCAAAGGGATTCAAAACACAAGGTACTTGTAGTATTAGTTGGCTTTTCTTTTATGTAATTCAAGCGCCTGGCAAGCATAGATTGCCTAGAAACTCACTTTAAAGGGGGCTTTTTCTTTTTTTCTTTCCTTCAGAATCCTATTTTATATTTTACTTAAGTTAGTTAACATACAGTTCAGTGTTGGCTTCAGGAGTAGAACCCGCTGACTTATCACTTCCATACACCTAGTGCTCATCCCAACAGGTGCCCTCCTTAGTGCCCAGCACCCAGTCTTCCCATCTCCCACCCCCCACCATCCACCCTCAGTTTGTTCTCTGTACTTAAGTCTCCTATGGTTTGACACCCTGTTTTTATTTTTCCTACCTTTCCCCTATGATCATCTATTACCTTTCTTAAACTCTACATATGAGTGAGAACATGTGATATCAGTCTTTCTCTGACTTATTTCACTTGGCATAATACCCTCCAGTTCCAACCATGTGGTGGTGCTGGGGTGTGTGTGTGTGTGTGTGTGTGTGTGTGTGTTACATGCTACATCCTTCTAGTGGACAAATGGACTTTAACAAAATTTAATAGTTATTTTGAGGGAGACAGACAGAGTGTGAGCAGAGGGGAAAGAGAGAGAGAGGGAGACGCAGAATCCAAAGAAGTTTCAAGGCTCTGAGCTGTCAGCACAGAGCCTGACGTGGGACACAAACTCACAAACTGTGAGATCATGACCTAAGCCAAAGTCAGATGCTTAACTGACTGAGCCACACAGGCACCCAAAAACACAATTTTAAAATGTAGAAAGTGAAATTTAAAAAGTTTTCTATTGGTAAAATGTTATTAAAAATATATTCTTAAAGTCAGCAAAGCGAGAATTCACAATGACAAATGAAATTCCATCCTTCCTATATGTAAGCATTAAAACTTTAACATTGCATATATGTAAGCATTCAATAGTTAAACTTCATGAATTATTACTAAGGGAATAGTAAATATTTATCTATAAAAGATACGGGCAACTCAGTGTCTACAGAAATCTGCTAATACACATGAATGAAAATGTACACACGAGACTGGAGGCCAAAGGTAGAAAGCCAGCTCACTACCTTTTTGGTTTTTTGCTTTTTTTTTTTTTTTAACTTATTTATAGTTTGTCAAGTTGATTTCCATATAACACCTAGTGATCTTCCCCACAAGTGCCCCCCTCTGTGACATTCCCCCCCTCTCCCCTTTCCCCCTCCCTCCTCAGTCCTCCATTTGTTTTCAGTATTCAATAGTCTCATGATTTGTGTTCCTCTCTCTCCACAACTGTTTCCCCCTTCCCTTCCCTATGGTCCCCTATTAGGTTTCTCCTGTTAGACCTATGAGTGCAAACATATGGTATCTGTCCTTCTCTGCCTGACGTATTTCACTTAGCATGACACCCTTGAGGTCCATCCACTTTGCTACAAATGGCCAGATTTCATTCTTTCTCATTGCCATGCAGTACTCCATTGTGTATATATACCACATCTTCTTGACCCATTCATCAGGTGATGGACATTTAGGCTCTTT
>NC_043710.1:105308343-105353347 GCF_006229205.1 Suricata suricatta | reverse complement strand
ATTTCCCTGATGACGAGTGACGCTGAGCATTGTTCCATGTGTCTGTTGGCCCTCTGGATGTCCTTGCCAGAGTCCAGCTCCAGCTGGTCCAGGGCTCCCTGAAGGATGGGTAGTGTAGGCGAAAGAGAGTGAGAGAACCTTGGCTCTCTTTCCGATCACCAGGTAGGCTACTCTCCCCTGACTGAGTCAGCTTTATTTATTAAAAAAAAATGTAAGGGGCACAAAACAGGAGTGGCAGTTCCCTTAGACAATAATTTGTGATAACAAATTCTTTGGTATGTAAAAATTTCCCAGAACATAAACTTTATCAGTAGGTGACTAGATGTTTATCATATGGGGAAGGAAGAAGGGATCTTTCACATTCAAATACAAAGTTTTTAGCACAGCAAAGGCAAGAGTTAATTTTTTGTGAGCAGGGGTCAATAGCCTGTTTTTCGAGGGGAAGAAAAACAGGTTTCCTCAGGAAATGTAACAGTTGCTCCTATAATCATAAAAGAAACTCCTATGACAAGTTTTTCACAAGGTACAATTCACATATTTTTAGCATAAGGAGGCAAGTCACTTCCGATATCAGTGAGGCACCTTGGGGGTCGGTGCTCAAGCAGGAATTGAGTGGGGGTAGATGCCTGCCGCCATCTGACGGTGGGAGGCCTTGCAAACCCACCTTGCCTCACACGGAGATTTTTCCTCTACTTATGAGTTCAGAGAGACCCAGCTTCCAGCATGTCCTCTTTGGAGAAGTGTCTGTTCATGTCTTCTGCCCATGTCTTCACTGGATTATTCATTTTTTGGGTGCAGAGTTTGATGAGTTCCTTGTAGATTTTGGGTAATAGTCCTTTGACTGATATGCCATTTGCAACTATCTTTTTTCATCCTGTCAGTTGCCTATTAGGTTTTTTTTTTTTAAGTAGGTACTTTAATCCTAGCAAGTAGATAATTACCCATTTTACAGATGGTGCACTGGAAGTATGGAGAGTTTCAGTCACTTCTCTGAGGATTCAGGGCTAGTGAGGCACAAAGCTGGGATTCAAACCGAGGCTGTCCAGAACTCAAGCTCTTAATCACTATTTGATATGGTTGTGATCATTTATTGGCAGATCCTTTCATCATTCAAATGTCCATCCGTTCATTCATCCATCCAGTAATTATGTACTGAGTGCTTCCTGTTGCCGCACAATTATTCTGGGCATTGTAAATAGAAAAATAAGACCAGAACTCTTCCCTTAAAGCGGAATCTAGTGAACATTTTCTCCTTGACAGACTTCTCCTCAGGACATTTCAATCAAGCTTTTTAAGTTTGTCCCATTCCGAAGTCCCCAGCCCACTCTTTTAGATCTTAAACTTTCCTGGGGCCCAAACAGTTCTGGCACCCTTACCTCCACAACAGACCCAGAAGGAGGACCCACTGGACCCACATCCGAGTCCTGGCTTAAGCAGAGAGAACCATCTAGAAGACATAAGAGGGAGTAAAACCCCCCCACTCTGCTATCAGAACCGTGGAGGGAAACCAGGGAAGGTATGCCCCAAGCAGTGTGTGGGGTATTTGATCTTGTACCTATTCTTACTCTTCCCAAATCCTTCTCCCTGAGAGGCCTGTGGCATTATTTCAAATTTGCAAATGAGAAAACAAACTCATTGAAGTTAAGTGGCTTTTTGAAGATCAACCAACTAGTTAATAAAGATTACATTTGAATTTAAGAATAAGTTAACCAGGGGTTGATACTCTTCCCCTATGGCAAGTGCTTCAAGCCTTCCAGGCTTGCTGGAGTTGGCTGGTGCAACCTGGTGAGAGCTGAGTGTGGTAGAGTCCCTTCCCTAGGGAATGTGGTGAAAAACCACAAGACAAGGGAAGGCAACCAGCTTTGTACACGTGTGTGACATTCCTCACGACTCTGTAACATAAGACCACCCAATCAGACCATATGTCTGTATGTTACCATATACAGGAGATAAAGAAGTAGAAATTTTATACAAGGCTACCCCCCACTGCTCTTGGGGCTCAGTTTTTCGGGGATGAACACGCTGAGCCTGTGGCAGCACAAATAAAGTTGCTTCCTAGAAGGAAAAGCCTCATTGTCATGACTTTCTGTGCACACCTCGGTCCCATTATGTGATTACGTGCGTCTCCTCCACTTCCAAGTTCAGTGATAGCCTGTCGGTAGTTTGAAATCAGCTATGGAAAGGAGAGCTGACCCCACAGAAAGTGGTGGATGTTACAAATCAGGGCTTTCTTTGGTCCAGGTTACGGAACACTTACCTGCACCCCTGTGGGATCTGTTAAATGGAGAACAGCCATGTGGCCTAGGGTAGAAATGCCTCTTAGCTAGTCTGCATGGTGGAACGAGGGAGAGTTAGATGAAGAGGGAGGGCCAGTCGAGAATAACCAAGTACACCAGTCTAAAAGGATTCTAAACCAAAGGCCAGCAAATATTTCTGTGAAGGGCCAGATAGCAAATGACTTAGGTTTTGCTGGCCATGTATTTCTTTGTTTTATTTTTGCAAACCTTTAGAAAGGTAAAAGCTATTCTTCTCTCACAGGCTGTATAAAAGCAGGCTGCGGCCTGGGTTTGGCTGGCAGCCATTCATTTGCTGACCCCTGCTGTAAACGAGTACCAAACCCATTTGTTTCGATTATTCTTAGAGAAAGCATTCTTGGTGGTTGTCATCTGCTTACAGTATGGAATACTGCAACACCACCTGCCTACCCACTAAAGGACATTAGCCTGAGTAGAGCAGAGGGTTTTTCGTTTGTTTATTTTTATTTGAGATAGAGCACGTGAGCCAGCGAGAGAGGCAGAGGGAGAGAGAGAAGCAGATTCCACACAGCAGAGAACCCGACGTGTGGCTCAATTTCATCCTTCTGGGATCATGACCTGAGCTGAAACCAAGAGCCAGACTCTCAACCGACTGAGCCACCCAGGCGCCCGAGAGCCAATCTTTATAACCACAGAACTTTTATTGGGCTCAGTGGGATATGCGGCTTTGAGTGCCAGAATCCCTTTTTTCAGGAAGTGGACTAGAAAAGGAGGCATAGAGACCTACTTTCATTGGATCCAGAGTAAGGGAGGGTGCAGACGAGCTGCCTTTTCCTTGTCCAACACGCTGACAAAACCTCCACGAGGTTTGTGAATTTCCTATTTTGGGAGTTGCTCCTCTCCGCCTCCCATAGGGTCCTGTGGTGAGAAGTCAGCCACGGGTTTAGATGAGCACTGAGGAGGGACATAGACAAGGCAAATGCACACACAAAAGCTGTTTGATCTTGGGGACCATAGTGGAGAGAGGATACTTGAGGGGGTGATTCTAAAATCGATCCTATTGCCAGGACAGATGTAGAATTACACTGGAGGACTATGCAAAAGATACAGATTACTGAGCATCACTAGGGAAATGTCTTATCTGGGTTGATCAAAAGTTAGAGCTGGCAATCCACGTCTTCCAAAGGCTTCTCAGGTACCTGTGGCCCTCAGGCTCATGGGGGACGATGGCTCTGAAAGTGCCCTGTTAGTTCTCAGAGTGTGACCTGCAGTGGGCAGACGTTTGGGTAGTTCTCAAAGGAAAACACTTAAACTTTTTGTTAAATTTCATAAATGTGAAATGAAATACATTCCTTCAGACCCCTCCTTAGGCTATTTTAAGGTGGGTTTCTTTCACCTGTTTAAAAAAAAAAAGTCTTGAATACAAAGGACTAAAGCCATGAAAGAATTTACATAATTGTCAGGCAAAGTTATGATTTTCCCAAAACTCCTCTATTTTTTATAAAGATTACTTTCTAAAACGTGATGCATGAATTCTCATGAGTCAGTTAATACTTTAAAAATTTTTAATTTTAGTGTAGATAACCTGCAGTGTTCTATTAGATCCAGGTATACAACATAGGGATTCACCAACTATGCATTACTCAGTGCTCATCATGGTGAGTGTGCTCTCACTCCCCACCACCCGTTTCACCCATTCCCCACCCACCTCCCCTCTGGCAACCAGTAGGTTGCTCTGTATTTAAGAGTCTGTCTCTTTCTTCATTCATTTGTTGTCTTAAAGTCCACGTCTGAGTGAAATCATATGGTATTTGTCTGTCTTTGACTCACTTCATTTAACATCTGTTCTCTAGGTCCATCCATGTTGTTGCAAATGGCAAGACCTCTTTCCCTTTTTATGGCTGCATAATATTTGTATATGTACCACGTTGTCTTTACCCATTATCTATTGATGGATACTTCGGTTACTTTCATAATTTGGCTATTGTAAATAATACTACAATACACATAAGGGTGCATTTCTCTTTTTGAATTAGTGTTTTCCTATTCTTTGGGTGAATACCCAGTAATGAAATAACTTGGTCATATGGTAATTCTATTTTTAAATTTTTTAGGAAATTTCATACTGTTTTCCACAGTGGTAGCTGCACCAGTCTGCATTCCCACCTACAGTGCAAAAGGCTTCTTTTTTCCCCACATTCTTGCCAACACTGGTTTCTTGTATTTTTGATTTTAGCTATTTCTACAGGGGTGAGGTGATAGCTATTGTGGTTTCAGTTTGTATTTCCCTGGTGATTAGTGATGTTGAGCATCTTTTTATGTGTCAATTGTTCTTCTGTATATCATCTTTGGAGAAATGTCTATTCATGTCTTCCCATTTTTTTAAGTGGATTATTTTTTGGGTATTATAGAAGTTCTTTATATATTTTGGATATATATACATATATATATCTGTAAGTATATAAGCATGTACACATGTACGTATACACACACAAACACAAGGATGTCCATTAACATATACACATGCATGTCTGTATATACATGCATATCTGTATACATATGTATATATCTATTTTTTATTGAATATCTCATTGGAAAATATGTTCTTCCATTCAGTAGGTCACGTTTTAGTTTTGTTGATTGTTTCCTTTACTACACAGAAGCATTTTATTTTGATGTAGCCCTAATACTTTATTTTTGCTTTTGTTTCCTTTGCTTCAGGAGACCATCTAGAAAAATGTTGCCACCACCAGTGTCAGACACGTAACTGCATGTGCTCTTTTCTAGGATTTTAAAGGTTTCAAGTCTCACATTTAGGCCTTTATTCTTTTTGAGTTTATAGTTGTGCATGGTGTAAGAAAGTGGTCTAGTTTCATTCTTTTTTTATGTAGTTGTCCTACCAAAACACCATTTGTTGAAGAGACCATCTTTTACCCATTGCATATTTTTGCTCCTTTTGTTGAGGATTAATGGGCCATATAATTGTGGGTGTATTTCTGGATTCTCTATTCTGTTGTATTAATCTATGTGTCTATTTTTTGTGACAGTATCATACTGTTTTGATCATTATAGGTTTGTAGTGTATCTTGAAATCTAGAATAGTAATACCTCCTGTTTTCTTTTTTTTTATTAAGCTTATTACCAAGTTGGTTTCCATATAACACCCAGAGCTCTTCCCCACAATTGCCCCCCTCCATGACCATCACCCTCCCACCCCTTTCCCTCCTCCCTCTTCAGTCCTCAGTTTTTTCTCAGTATTCAAAAGTCTCTCATGATTTGCCTCACTCCCTCTCCCCAACTCTTTCCCCCACTTTCCCATTCCCATGGTCTCTTGTTAGGTTTCTCCTATTAGACCTATGAGTGACAACATATGATATCTGTCCTTCTCTGCCTGACTTATTTCACTTAGCATGACACCCTCAAGGTCCATCCACTTTCCTACAAATGGCCATATTTCATTCTTTCTCATTGCCATGTAATACTCCATTGTGTACATATACCACATCTTCTTGATCCATTCATCAGGTGATGGACATTTAGGCTCTTTCCATGATTTGGCTATTGTAGAAAGTGCCTCTATGAACATTGGGGTACATGTGCCCCTATGCATCAGCACTTCTGTATCCCTTGGGTAAATCCCTAGCAGGGCTATTGCTGGGTCATAGGGGAGTTCTATGGATAGTTTTTTGAGGAACCTCCACACTGTTTCCCAGAACAGCTGTACCAGTTTACATTCCCACCAACAATGTAGGAGGTTGCCCGTCTCTCCACATTATCACCAGCATCTATAGTCTCCTGATATGTTCATTTTAGCCACTCTAACCAGTGTGAGGTGGTACCTCAGTATGGTTTTGATTTGTATTTCCCTGATGCTGAGTGACGCTGAGCATCATTTCATGTGTCTGTTGGCCATCTGAATGTCCTCTTTTGAGATGTGTCTATTCATGTCTTCTGCCCATTTTGATACAATTGTAAATGGGATTTCCTTAATTTCTCTTCTACTTCATTATTAGTGTATTGATATGCAATGGATTATTGCATATTGATTTTGTAACCTGTCACCTTACTCTATTTATCAGTTCTAGTAGTTTTTTGGTAGAGTCTTTAGGGTTTCCTATATAAAGAAGCATTCATCTGCAAATAGTGAATATTTACTTCTTCTTCACCAATTTGGATGCCCTTTATTTCTTTTTGTTTTCTGATTTCTGTGGCTAGGACTTCCAATGCTATATTGAATAAAAATGGTGAGAGTGGACATCCTTCTCTTATTTTTGATCTTAGGGGAAAATCTTTCAGTTTTTCACCATGGAGTATAATGTTTGCTGTGAGTTTTTCCTATATGGCCCTTATTATGTTCAGGTATGTTCCTCTAAACCTACTTTGTTGAGGGTTTTATCATGAATGAATATTGTACTTTGTCAAATGCTTTCTCTGCAACTTTGAAATAATCATATGCTTTTCATCCTTTCTTGTCCTCAAGCGATGTATCACATTGATTGACTTGCAAATATTGAACCACTCTTGCCTCCTAGGAATAAATCGCATTTGATGATGGCAAATAATTATTTTAATGTATTGTTGGATTTGGTTTGCTAATATTTTGTTAGGGAATGTTCCATCTGGCCTGTAGTTTTCTCTTCTCTCTCTGCTTACTGTCTTTATCTGGTTTTCCTATAAGGGTACATCTGGTCTCAGAGAATGAATTTGCGTTTTCCTTCCTCTTCACTCTTCTTTAAATGTTGCATAGAATTCACCTGTGAAGCCATCTTGTCCTGAACTTTTGTTTCTTGGGAATTGTTTTCTGTTACTGATTCAACTTCATTGCTGATAATCAGTCTGTTCAAAATTTCTATTTCTCTGTGATTTAGTTTTGGTAGATTGGATGTTTATGGGAATTTAGCTGTTTCTCTTAGTATGTCCAATTTCTTGTTTTGTAATTTTTCATTAAATTCTCTTGTAATTCTTGAATTTCTGTGCTGTTATTTCTGTACTTTTGTTTCTAATTTTGAGTCCTTTTTTTTTCATGAATCTGGCTAATGGTTTATCAGTTTTGTTGATTTTTCTCTAAGAACCACCTCCTGTTTTCACTGATTTCTTTAAATCTTTTTTTTTGTTAGTATCTCTTTCATTTACTTCTCCTCTAATCTTTATTTTTCCCTCTTTCTACTGGCATTTGGCTTAGTTTTATCTTTTTCTGGCTCCTTTAGGTCTAAGGTTAGGTTGTTTTAGATTTCTCTTGCTTCTGAAGATAGACCTGTATTGCTATAGTCTTCCCTCTTAGAACATCTTTTGCTGCTTCCCAAAGGTTTTGGACCATTGTGTTTTCATTCTTACTAATCTCCATGGATTTTTTCTATTTCCTCTTTGATTTCTTGGTTATCCTATTCATTGTTGAATAGCATGTTATTTAACCTCAAGATATTTGTGTCCTTTTCAAATGTTTTCTTGCGGTTGATTTCTAGTTTCAAAGTTGTGGTCAGAACAGATGCATGCTATGACTTCAGTCTTTTTAAATCTGTTGAGATTTTTTCTTTTGTCATCTCTTCTGGAGAATGTTAGTGTGCACTTGAAAAGAATGTGAATTCTGTTTTAGGATGGAATATTCTGAATATATCTGTTAGATCCATCTGGTTTAATGTGTCACTTTTTCCTTGTTGATTTTCAGTTTGTATGATCTTTCCAGTTTTGGAAGTGGGGTGTTAAAGTCCCCTACTCTTAAAATATTACTGTCAATTACTTCCTTTAAGTTTGTTATTAACTGCCTTATGTATGGGTGCTCACACATTGTGTGCATAAATATTTACAATTGTTAGATATTCTTGGTGGGTTGTTCCCTAGTGCCCTGCCTTGTCCCTTAATGTCTGTTCTGTGCAATTTTAGTATTGGTACCTTGGCTTTCTTTTCACTTCCATTTTGATGATAAATGTTTTCCATCCCTTCATTTTGAATCTGCATGTGTCGTTAAGTCTGAAATGAGTCTCTTGTACACAGCATATACATGGGTCTCGATTTTTTATCCATTCTGTCAGCCTATGTCTTTTGATTAGAGTGCTTAGTTCATTTCCTTTCAAAATAATATGTATGTATAGCTGTTTTGTTACTTATTTTATAGTTTTGTAGTTCTTCTGTTTCTTCTCTTGCTCTCTTCTCTCACAGCTTGCTTTCTTTAGTGATATGCTTGGACTTTTTTCTCTTTAGTTTTTGCCTACCTATAACTGGGTTTTTATGTGGTTACCATTTGGTTTATGTATAAACTCTTATGCATATAGCTGTCTGATTTAAGTTGACAGTCACTTAAGTTTGAACCCATTTTATTTTGTTAATTTTTTAAATATTTTTTAATGTTTTAAATGTTTTATTTATTTTTGATACAGAGAGAGACAGAGCATGAGAGGGGGAGGGGCAGAGAGAGAAGGAGACACAGAACCGGAAGCAGGCTCCAGGCTCTGAGCTAGCTGTCAGCACAGAGCCTGATGCGGGGCTCGAATCCACGAATGTGAGATCTGACCTGAGCCGAAGCCGGAGGCTTAACTGACTGAGCCACCCTGGTGCCCCTTAAATATTTATTTTTGAGAGAAAGAGTGCAAGGTGGGCAAGGGGTGCAAGGTGTGGAAGGGGCAGAGAGAGGAGGAGACACCAAATCTAAATCAGACTCCAGCTGTCAGCTCAGAGGCCAATGTGAGGCTCGAACCCATGGACCGTGAGATCATGACCTGAGCCAAAGCCAGACGCTTAACCTACTGAGCTACTGGTGTGTCCCTGAACCCATTTTAAAAGAACTAAAATTTTATTCCTTTTCCCCACCCACCATGCCCATTTTACATCTTTTACAATCTTCATACTTTACAATCTTTTATTTTGTGAATCCCTTGATTGATTCTTATAAATATACTTAATTTTACTTATTTAGCACTTCCTACTTTTCTTACTCCTGCTTACAGTTTCTCCTTTCCATTCACAGAGTCTCCTTTTTATTTCTTGTAAGGAAGGTTTAGTGGTGATAAAACCCTTTAACTTCCGTTTATCTAGGAACCTCTTTGTCTCTCTTTCTATTGAGTGATAGCCTTGCTGGATAGAGTATTCTTGGTTGCGGTTTTTTTCCTTTCAGCATTTTGAATATATGCCACTTCTTTCTGACCTGCAAAGTGTCTGCTAAAAATCCACTGATCGACTTTGGGATTTTCCTTCAATGTAACTTCTCTCTTGATGATTTAAAAATTCTCTTTATTATCCCTAGTAATTATATTTGTCATTATAATTACTGTCTTGGTATAAATCTCCTTGGGTTGATTTTGTTGGAGTCTCTCTGTGCCTCCTGGATTTGTTTCCTTCTCTAGATTCAAGAAGCTTTTAGCTATTATTTCTTCAAATAAATTTTCTGTCCCCTTTTCTCCCTTATCTGCTTTTCAATCTCTGTGATATGAATGTTGTTATGCTTCTTTTGGTGTTACTGAGTTCCCTTAAGCTATTTTCATTTTTTATTAATAATTTTTGCTCTCATGTTCAGCTTGATTACTTCTCATTACTCTTTCCTGTAAGTCATTGATACATTCTTCTGCTTCCTCTAGTCTACTATATATTCCTTTAGGATATTTTAAATTTCCATTATTGAGTTCTCTGGTTCTTTTTTAAGTGTTCTCTTTGTGGAGGGTCTCATTGTGGCCCTCTACTCTTTCCTCAAGTCCAGTGAATATCTTTATGACCGTTACTTTAAACTCTGTATCGAGCATATTGTTTCTCTGTTTTGCTTTGCTGTTTTGCTCTGATTTTTGTCCAGTTTTTTCATTTGGGACATAGTCTCTGTCCCCTCATTTTGTCTAACTCTCTATATCTGTGTCTCTGTACAGACAGATACAGTCAGCTGTATCTCCTGCTCTTGAAAATAGTGGCCTCATGAATAAGAGCTGCTGTGGTGCCCTGAAGTGCAGTGTCCCTGTTCACCAGGAACTTGACACTTTAAGGATGCCTCGTGCGTGTTGTGTGTATCCTAGTGTTGTGGCTGAGCTGCATTTGCCTTTAGTACAGTCATCTGTTACGGCTCTCTATGCCTGTTGTGTGCTCTCAGAGCAGAGCCTACTGATTTTTAGTGTTCCATGTTAAGCCCCACTGATTGCCCTTTGCGTTTTCAAAGTCAAATGTTATAGAAATTTGTCTTTACAGTGTGGGTCCTTCGCCCAGGGGTGCCTGGTGTGGGGTCTGCTGCTCTCCCTTCTCTGCACATGGGGCATCCCTCCATCCCATGGATAGTCCTATAGGTTTGTTTGTCTCCTGGTGGCATCTCCACCTTTTCTACCCTCTTTGATGTAGCCACTTCTTGACATTTATCTGTAGGGAGTCTGTCCTGCCAATCTTCAGATCATTTTCTGGTTTATTTACACTGATGTGTCTCTTACCTAGTTGTGTTCATGGGACAAGGTGAGCCCAAGATCCTCCTACTCCACCATCTTCCCTGGAAGTCCTTCCTGACTGATATTCAGTTAACAGTTTGATCTTTCTGAACATATTTTTACGTTATTACAGTGTTTTGTATATGTCAAATTAACATTCTATTGGTTTCTATTTAATTTTCTACACTCCCTACAGAACAAAGGCTTAAGAGTAGATTATTGAAAGTAAAATTAGTGATAAAATTAGTAACATGAATACTTCAACTCAAAGTAATTTTTATACATATAGTGAAGAGTTTCTTTTTAAATATCTGTGAAGGTGGTGATTTTATGCATTTAAGTAAAAAAAATAAGTATAAAAAGGAAACACAGCCATCAATTTCTGGTAATTAAATTTTATGGCATCTAGAATCTCTTTGTCCTTTGGATACTTTTTAAATGAGATTTTTGTCAAATATGCAGTAGATAAAGGATATTCAATGTCTATTTTGCCTTCCTGTCAGTGGACTCTGACCCAAGAGTGGACATATGGTCTAGGCTTGATAATCAAGGTCATTTATCCCTCTGGCCATTGGCGCTGGTTCCAACATGGACATGTAACACAAACTGGGACAATCGGAGTCTTCTCTGTTTTTTTATCTATATATAGACACTAGGAGAGGTTTCTATTTCTCGGGAATTACAAATCCCAAAGATATGCTGCCTTTTTCAGGCATCACATGTAAAGATCCCACATGGAAGTAAAACCAACACAGAAACCCAGAACCAAAAGGTAGCAAGGGGGAGACAGAGAACTAACATCGTACTGTAAGCATCTGGATGCAACATTTCTCAACTTTTCTTCCCTCTCTGCACTTTCCAGTTATGAGTTAATACATTCCTTCCCAGCCCTCATTAAGGACTTTGAGGTGAATTTCTATTACCTGTAAAAAATGTTCTATTTAACACAGAAGTTGAAAGCCATCAAAGATTTTTATACTTGTCATACAAAGCACGGTTCTTGCTCTGCTAATGCAATCTGCTTTTCTCTAGGGCAAGAACAAAATATTGCCTTCCAGTACAAGTTTGATGAATTCTATCAATAAAGTCAAAGGAAAAGCTAGAATTACCAAGGTATCACTCAGTATTGCATTCCTCATAAAGAGAAAAGGTACAAGTCAAACCACTGATAAGTTTAGAAAGCCAATCATGAATTGACAAACATGGTTAGTGTTGAATCAGAAGAAACTGTTGACAAAATTCTTTCATCAAGTGATACTGCTGCACAAACAGTATGTCAGTAGCATACAGTGTAAGTTGAGAGGTGTGCACAAGAACACATTTTGCTTTGTGGTAGGTTGAAGTGATTGATAATATAGAGTATGAGTAAGTTCTTGGCATCTGTACACATTTATAAGAGATTGAAGCACTTGATGCTCTTTTGCTTCTTGTTATTGAAAACTCATGCTTTAGAGGAAAAATTTTCATGTACACTATTTTGCGAACTGTGGTGTAGAACAGAAAAGAACATTGGGATTATTCTTAATGGAGCAGCAACTAGCAATGTGTGCAGCATGATTTATACCTGAAGCCAGTTCACGTGCTGTTTTCTTACAGAAATGTCTTTGAACAACGTGTTTTCTAATGTTGATTTCTTATGGAAGAAGATAATAAATTCAAGTCATTATTGGTTACTGAGCAACTGAGACCATTTCATTTCAGCAGGTTGGGAAAAAGAAAGAAATACTCTTGATTCCCACATTAAAGTTTATTTGATATGAAAGGAAAAGAACATACATCAGGAATTTGTGTGGTTAAAAAAAACCACATAACATGAAATTTACCAACCTAACCAATTTTAAATGTATAGTGAAGTAGCATTAGGTATATTCACATTGTTTTTGCCATTGATCTCTGGAACTCCCATCTTGCAACAATAATATTCTCTACCCACTAAACAGGAATACCCCTTCTTCAATGTATGATATTTGATTTTCTGCTTTGTTTTTATGATTTAGACTACTTTAGAAACTTTGTATAATAGGAATAATGGATATTTATCCTTTATTGACTGGCTTATTTCACTTAGCAGAAGTCCTCAACATTTATCCATGTTGTAGCATGTGACAGAACCCCCTCTTAAGGACTGTATTACGGTGTATGTATACACCATGTTTTCCTTATCTGTTCATATGTTGATGAACATTTGGGTCGTTGCCATATCTTAGCTTTCATGAATAATGCTGCAGTGGACATGAAAGTGTATATTATCTCTTTGGAAACCTAATTTTAGTTCTGTAGGATGTATACCCAGAAGTAGAATTGTTGGGTCATATGATAATTGTATTTTTAAGTCTTGGAGGAGCCCCCATATGGTTTTCAATAATAGCTGCACCACTTTATGTTCACATTAATGGTACACAAGGGTTCCAACTTTTCTCCACATCCTCACTAACACTATTTTCTGTTTTTAAGATAGTGGCCATCTTGATATGTGAGGCGATATCTCCGTGTGTGTGTGTGTGTGTGTGTGTGTGTGTGTGTGTGTGTGTGTGTGTTTGGTTTTCTTCTAATTTTTTTAAATGTTTATTTTTGAGATAGAGAAAGCATGAGTCAGGGAGGGACAGAGAGAGAGGGAGACAGAACCTGAAGTGGGCTCCAAGCTGATAGCAGGGAACCCGATGTGGGGCTTGAACTCCTGAACTATGAGATCATGACCTGAGCCGAAGTTGGATGCTTAACTGGCTGAGCCACCCAGGTGCCCCAGATTTTTTTTTTTAACAAAGTACAGTTGACATACAATATTAGTCTCAGATGCATGACATAGTAATTTGATAAGTCTATATGCTGTGCTCACCACAAGTGTAGCTGTCATCTGTCACTATACAAGGCTATTACAATAACATTGACTCTATTCTCTACGCTGTACTTTACATTCTCATAACTTAATCATTCCAAAACTGAAAGCCTCTGTCTCCCACTCTTCACTCATTTTGCCCATACACCGTCTCCCTCCTCTAAGGCAACCAGAAGTTTGTTCTTTGTATTTATGGACGTGTTTCTGCTTTTTGGTCACTTACTCATTTTTTGTCTGTTTTTTAGATTCCATGTATAAGTGAAATTATATGGTATTTGTCTTTCTCTGTCTGAATCATTTTATTAGCATAATACACTCTAGGTCTGTCCTTGTTGTCACAAATGGAAAAATCTCATTTTTTATATGAGAATAATATTCTTGTGTGTGTGTGTGTGTGTTACATCTTTATCCATTTATCTATTGATGGATATAAACTGTAAAGCTGCAATAAACATAGGAATACTTATTTTTTTGAATTGCTCTTTGTATTTCTTTGGATAAATACCCAGACTAGAATTACTATGTCCTATAGTATTTCTACTTTATAGTTTTCGAGGCGACTCGACACTGCTTTCTACAGTGCATACATCAGTTCACAGTTCCACCAAGAGCACTTCGAGAGTTCTTTTTCCTCCGTATCCTCATCAACACTTACTCTTTTTTGATTCTAGCCATTCTGAGAGGTGTAAGGTGATAACTCATCGTGGCGTTGGTTTCCATTTGCCTGAGCATGGGTGGCGACGAACATCTTGTCATGTGCGTGGTGGCCATCTGTATCCCTTCTTTTGAGAGATGTCTATTTAAGTCCTTTGCCTAATTAAAAAAAAAAACTTATGTGGAGGGAGAGAGAAAGAGAAACAGAGAGATAATGAATCCCAAGCAGATTCTGTGATGTCAGCAGACAGCCTGATGTGGAGAGTGATCTCATGAACCATGAGATCATGACCTGAGCCGCGATCAAGTGTTGAATATTTAAGCAACCAAGCCACCCAGACACACACTTCCTTTGCTTAAATTTTTTTTCCATATAGTTTATTGTCAAGTTGATTTCCATATAAGACCAGGGCTCTTTCCCACAAGTGCCCTCCCCCTCCATGACCATCAGCTCCCTTCCCATTTCCCCCTCTCCCTTCAGCCCACAGTTTGTTTCCAGTATTCAAAGGTCTCTCATGATTTGACTCCCTCCCTCTCCCCAACTAGTTTTATCCCTTCCTTTCCCATGGTCCTCTGTTAGTTTTCTCCTGTTAGACCTATGAGTGACAACATATGGTATCTGTCTTTCTCTGCCTGACTTATTTCACTCAGCATGACTCCCTCTGGTCTACCCATTTTGCTACAAATAACCATATTTCATTCTTTCTCCTTGCCATGTAATATTCCATTGTATATATATACCACATCTTATTGATCCATCCATCTGGTGATGGACAGTTAAGGCTCTTTCCATGATTTGGCTATTGTTGAAAGTGCTGCTATGAACACTGGGATATGTGTGCCCCTATGCATCAGCACTTCTGTATCCCTTGAGTAGATCCCCAGCAGAGCTATTGCGGGGTTACAGGGGAGTTCTATGAATAGTTTTTTGAGGAGCCTCCACACTGTTTTTTTTTTTAATTTTTTGTAATGTTTTATTTATTTTTGATACAGAGAGAGACGGAGCATGAGAGGGGGATGGGTAGAGAGAGAAGGAGACACAGAACTGGAAGCAGGCTCCAGGTTCTGGGCTAGCTGTCAGCACAGAGCCTGATGTGGGACTCGAACCCACGAATGTGAGTTCTGACCTGAGCCGAGGCTGGAGGCTTAACCGACTGAGCCACCCAGGCGCCCCTCCACACTGTTTTCCAGAGTGGCTGTACCAGATTACATTCCCACCAACAGTGTAGAAGGGTGCCTGTTTCTCCATCCTCGCCAGCATCTATAGTCTCTTGATTTCATTTTAGCCACTTTAACCAGTGTGAGGTGGTACCTCAGAATGGTTTTGATTTGTATTTTTCTGATGCTGAGTGATGCTGAGCATCGTTTCATGTGTCTGTTGGCCATCTGGATGTCCTTTTTCAAGATGTGTCTATTCATGTCTTCTGCCCATTTCTTCACTGGATTATTGGTTTTTCAGGTGTGGAGTTTGGTGAGTTCCTTGTAGATTTTGGATACTAACCTTTTATCCAATATGTCATTTGACACTATCTTTTCCCGTTCTGTCAGTTGCCTATTAGTTTTCTTGATGGTTTCCTTTGCAGTGCAAAAGCCTTTTATCTTGATATGGTCCCAATAGTTCATGTTGGTTCTTGATTCCCTTGCCTTTGGGGATGTGTCCAGTAGGGAGTTGCTGCGATTGAAGTCAAGGAGGCTGTTTCCTGCTTTCTCCTCAAGGGTTTTGATGGTTTCCTGTCTCACATTCAGGTCCTTCAGCCATTTTGAGTTTATTTTTGTGTATGGTGTAAGAAAGTGGTCTAGTTTCATTCTTATGCATGTTGCTCTCCAGTTCTCCCAGCATCGCCTGCCAAAGAGGCTGTCATTTTTCCATTGGATACTCTTTCCTGCTTTGTCAAAGATTAATTGACCATACATTTGTGGGTCCAGTTCTGGGCTCTCTATTCTATACCATTGGTCTATGTGTCTGTTTTTGTACCAATACCATACTGTCTTGATGACAGCTTTGTAGTAGAGGCTGAAGTCTGGGATTGTGATGCCTCCTGTTTTGGTTTTCTTCTTTAATATTATGTTGGCTATTCAGGGTCTTTTGTGGTTCCATAGGAATTTTAGGATAGTTTGTTCTAGCTTTGGGAAGAAAGCTGGTGCAATTTTGATTGGGATTGCATTGAATGTGTAGATTGCTTTGGGTAATAATGACATTTTAATAATGTTTATTCTTCCAATCCATGAGCATGGAATGTTTTGCCATTTCTTGGTGTCTTCTTCAATTTCTTTCATAAGTTTTCTATAGTTTTCATCATATACGGCTTTTACATCTTTGGTTAGGTTTATTCCTAGGTATTCTATGGTTTTTTGTGCAATTGTGAATGGGGTCAGTTTCTTGAATTCTTTCTGTTGCTTCATTATTGATGTATAAAAATGCAACTGATTTCTGTACATCGTTTTTGTACCCTGCGACTTCGCTGAATTCATGGATTAGTTCTAGAAGGCTTCTGGTAGAGTAGATCGGATTTTCCATGTAGAGTATCATGTCATCTGTGAAAAGTGAAAGTTTGACGACTTCTTTGCCAATTCTGATGCCTTTTATTTCTTTTTGTTGTCTGATTACTGATGCTAGAACTTCCAGCACTAGGTTGAACAACAGTGGTGAGAGTGGGCACCCCTGTCGTGTTCCTGATCTCAGGGGGAAAGCTCTGTTTTTCCCCATTGAGGATGATATTAGCTGTGGGCTTTTCATAAATGGCTTTTATAATGTTTAAGTAAGTTCCTTCTATTCCGACTTTTCAAGGGTTTTTATTAAGAAAGGGTGCTGTATTTTGTCAAATGCTTTTTCTGTGTCTATTGACAGGATCATATGGTTTTTATCTTTTCTTTTGTTAATGTGATGAATCACATTGATGGATTTGCAAATATTGAACCAGCCCTGTAACCCAGGAATGAATCTCACTTGATCATGATGGATAATTCTTTTTATATGCTGTTGAATTCGATTTGCTAGTATCTTGTTGAATATTTTCGCATCTGTATTCATTAAGGATGTTGGCCTGTAGTTCTCTTTCTCTCTCTCTTTCTCTCTCTCTCTCTTTTTCTTTTTAGTTGGGTCTCTGGTTTGGGAATCAAAGTGATGCTGGCTTCATAGAATGAGTTTGGTAGTCCTCTTTCTATTTCTATTTTTTGGAACAGCTTGAAAGGAATGGGTATTAACTCTGCTTTAAATGTCCGGTAGAATTCCCCTGGGAAGCCATCTGGCCCTGGTTTCTCATTCTTCGGGAGATTTTTGATAACTGATTCGATTTCTTCACTGGTTATGATCTGTTCAGATTTTCTATCTATTCCTATTTGAATTTTTGTTGTATATGTGCATTTAGAAATTTGTCCATTTCTTCTAGATTGTCCAGTTTATTGTCATATAATTTCTCATAGTAATCTCTGATTGCTTTTATTTCTGAGGGATTGGTTGTAATAGGTCCATTTTCATTCATGTTTCCATTTGGGTGTTCTCTTTCTCTCTCTCTTTTTTTTTTCTGAAGCCTGGCTAGGGGTTTATTAATTTTGTTTATTTTTTCAAAAAACCAACTCTTGGTTTCATTGATATGTTCAACTGTTGTTGTTGTTGTTTTGGGCTCTATATTGTTTATTTTTGCCCTGATCTTTATTTTTTCTTTTCTGCTGGGTTTGAAGTGCTCTAGCTGCTCCCCTTCTAGTTCCTTTAGATGCTCTGTTAGATTTTGAATTTGTGCTTTTTATAGTTTGTTGAAATAGGCCTGGATTGCAATATATTTTCCTCTTAGAACTGCCTTTGCTGCATCTCAGAGAGTTCGGATTGTTGTATTTTCATTTTTATTTGCTTCCAGATATTTTTAAACTTCTTCTCTAATTGACTGATTAGCCTGATCATTCTTTAGTAGGGTGATTTTTAACCTCCACATTTTTTGGAGGTTTTCCAGACATTTTCCTGTGGTTAATTTCAAGTTTCATAGCATTGTGATCTGAAAGTGTGCATGATATGATCGCAATTCATTTGTATTTATGGAGGGCTGCCTTATGACCCAGTATGTGATCTGTCTTGGAGAATGTGTCATGTGCACTCGAGAAGAAAGTGAATTCCCTAGCTTCAGGATACAGAGTTCTAAATATATCTATCAATTCCATCTGTTCCAATGTGTCATTCGGGTCCATTGTTTCTTTAATGATTTTCTGTCTGGTTGATCTATCCATTGCTGTCAGTGGAGTATTAAAGTCCCCTGCAATTAGCACATTCTTCTCAATAAGATTGTTTGTGGTTAACTGTTTTATGTATTTTGGTGCTTCCGAATTTGGTGCATAGATGTTTATAATTATTAGCTCTTCCTGATGGAAAGACCTTGTAATTATTAGATAATGCCATTCTTCATCTGTTGTTACTGCCTTTACTTTAAAGTCCAGTTTGTCTGATATAAGTTGGCTACTCCGGCTTTCTTTTGTTTTCCAGTTACATGATAGATATTTCTCCTTCCCCTTACTCTCAATATGAAGGTGTCTTCAGGTCTAAGCTGAGTCTCTTTTAGACAGCAAATAAATGGATTTTGGTTTCTATCCATTCTGTGTCATTTGATTGGAGCATCCAGTTTATTTACATTCAGTGTTATTGAAAAATGTGGGTTTAGATTCGTTGTGTTCTCTGTAGAGTTCATGTTTGTAGTGGTATCTCTGGTGCCTTGTATTCCTTGCAACATTTCCTTTTTAGAGTCCCTCTTAGGATTTCTTGTTGGGTTGGTTTTGTGGTGATGAATTCTCTCAATTTTTGTTTATTTGGGAACACCTCTCTCTCTCTCCTTCTATTTTGAATGCGAGGCTCGCTGGATAAAGGATTCTTGGCTGCATATTTTTCCTGTTCATCACATTGAAGATTTCCTGTCCTTCCTTCCTGGCCTGCCAAGATTCAGTAGATAGGTCTGTGACCACTCTGCTGGTTTCCCTTTGTATGTTAGGGCCCTTTTATCCCTATCTGCTTTCTGAATACTCTCTTTATCTTTATATTTTGCCAGTTTCATTATATGTTTTGCCAAAGGTCAATTCAAGTTACATCTTAATGGGATTCTTTGTGCCTCATGGATTTCAATGTCTCTTTCTCTCCCCAAATTTGGGAAGTCTCAGCTATAATTTGATGTAGCACCCCTTCAGGACCTTTTTTTCTTTTCTTCTTTTTTAGGAATTCCTACGATAGGGATATTGTTCCGTTTGATTGTATCACTCAAGTCTCGAATTCTCCTTTTGTGCTCCTGTATCAATTTCTCTTTTTCTCAGCTTCCTCTTTTGCTTTAACTGTGTCTTCTAATTCACCTATTCTCCTGTCTGTCTCTTAAATCCGTGCAGTGGCTGCCTCCATTTTATATGCACATCATTTATAGCCTTTTTAAATTCATCACAGCTATTTTGAAGGTCCCTAGTCTTTGTATCAATAGCCTCTCTGATGCTTTTTTCAAGTCTAGTGATTAATTTTATGACAAATGTTCTAAATTCTTGTTCAGTTTTGTTGCTTAAATCTGTTTTGAGCAGTTATGTGGCTGTGACTTCTTCCTAGAATTTCATTAGAGGAGAGTTGTTTCGTTTTGTCATTTTGACTAGCTTTCTGCCTCTTGTCAGTTTTAAAAGCTCGTTATGCACTGTGTGTTAGTATTGCTCAAGTAAAGGACTGTCCATGGCCTATCTTTTCGGGAAGTGTTTTTTAAATGGTGTCTCTCAGTTTTTTTTTTTTTTTTTGTCATTTGAAATTATTTTATTTTTTATTTTTTAATAGTTTATTGTCAAATTGGTTTCCATAAAACACCCAGTACTCTTCTCCACAAATGCTCTCCTGCATTACCACCACCCTCCTTCTCCTCCTTCCCCCTCCCCTTTCAGCCCTCGATTTGTTTATAGTATTCAATAGTCTCTCATGATTTGCATCCCTCTCTCTCCCAACTCTTTCCCCCTTCCCCTCCCTATGGTTCTCTGTTAGGTTTCTCCTGTTAGACCTATGAGTGCAAACATATGGTATCTGTCCTTCTTAGTTTCTCTTGTTGTGTCTCTGATTATTTTATTTCCCTACTTAGTGATATTTGGGACTCTCCACTATGTGTACTTTGGCTTGTTTCTTGAGGTAGCCCTGAAAAGGAAAACAGACACACAGGGAACAAAAGCATGCAAACGCACAGACAAATAAAACAAACAAGCAAACCAAAAGGGGAAAGGAAGAAAAAAGAAAAGAAAAAATAAGGGGAGTGGGGGGAACAGAGGCAACAAAAGACTATGGACAGTCTAAAAGCATATAACCAACTGAGAAGAGAGATAAAAAAGAGATAAGGGAAAATATATCTGGATGGTGAGAGAGGGGAAAAAAAAGATAAAGGAAATAGAAAAAAGGGGGCAGTCTCTGGCACGGATAGGCGTGGTTTGGTGTAGGTAGGTCTTGGGGGCTGCTCTCCAAGGCCCTGCCTTGGTGGTTGTGAAGAGAAGGATGGTGGCGCCCCAAGCTCTGCTGGAACCAAACGTTGCAAGCCACTCTTTGGAGTCCAATCTCCCTGTGCCATGGGCGAGCCAAGCCGCACTTTCCAATCTCTCCTTCGCTTTCAAATCCTAGTCCATGAATTAATGCTATCACTGGAGATGAGATGCCCTCCCACTGGCAGTCAGCCTCCAAGCTGGGATCCTGCAGGGGAAGGGGACGGGATTGTTTTTCCTGGTGCTGCTGCCCCCCTATAGACTAGATGTGCTCCTGATGTTGGCCAGCCTCCCAGCAGGGGTCAAGTAGGGGGACAGGGCAGAGGCTGCCTCGCCTGGTGCTACCTGGATGGGCACCACTGCTGTAGAGCCCAAGGAAGGATTCGCCAGCTAAATTGGATGGATTTCTCTCCCCACGCCCAGCAGTTATATATGGGGTGGCAATATCTCTCCATCCCTGGGTGAGTTCTTTATCTCTTCTCTAGAGACAGTTCTATGAGCTTTTTCAGTCTCTCTCTTCCCTTTGTCTCTCTGGGGCACCGCACACTCTCCCTGTGTTGGGCTGGGGATCCCTCCCCTCTGCACCTCCGGGGCAGGCTCTTTTTTGAATTTCCCCAGTTTGCACTCACTCACTCAGGGATCTTTGAGGTTGTCTTCTTTCTGGAGTCTATATGTTCTCCTTTGACTCTTGCAGATCAAAGTATTGTCCCTTCAGTCCTTCTCAGTTTAATAGATGCAGGTGGGCAAAGACTACAGAGCTCCCTACTTCTCCGCCATCTAGCCCCCTCTTCTGCTTAATTTTTAATTGGGTTTTTATCTTGTTCTTGTCGAATCCTAATATTTCCTTATGTATTCTAGATACTAAAGCTTTATCAGATATATGATTTGCAATCGTTTTCTCCCATTCTGTAGGTTGTCTTTTCATTCTGTTGATTCTTTCAAAAGGTTAAATTTCTTAAATTTAGGGTACCTCCCATTCATCAAATTTTTTGTTGGTTACCTGTGCTTTTGGCATTCTATCAAAGAAATTATTGCCAGACCTAACGTTCTAAGCTTTCCCCTACATTTTCTTCCAGGATTTGAATAGTTTTAGATACCATATGTAAGTTGTCAGTCAATTTTGAGTTAATTTTATAAACCAGTGTAAGGTAAGGGTCCAACCTAAAGTGTTTGTATGTGAATATTCAGTTTTTCAGCACCATTTATTGAAAAGTCTTTCCTTTCCCTGTCCTGTCTTGGCACTCTTGTTGAAAATCATTTTGCCATATATGCAAGGGATACTTTGGGGTCCTCTGTCCTGTTGCATTGGTCTATATGACTAGATTATTTACTGTTGCCTTGTGGTATCATTTTGAAGTCAGGCAATCTGAGTCTTTCAACTTTGTTCTTCTATTTCAAGTGTGTTTTGGCTCTTCAGGGTTTCTTGAGATTCCATATGAATTTGAGGATTTTTTTATTTCTACAAAAAAGTCATTGTAATTTTTGATAAGGATTAATTTGTAGATTGCTTTGGGTAGTATGAACATTTTAATTGTATAAAGTCTTCCAACCACAACTATGGCATGTTTTTCCATTTATTTGGATCTTCAATTTCTTTTTAATTTTTTAATATTTATTTTTGAGCGAGAGAGAACATGAGTCAGGAGGGAAGAGAGAGAGGGAAGCATGGAATCTGAAGCAGTCTTTAGGCTCTGAGTTGTCAGCACAGAGCTCAATGCAGGGCTCAAGCTCACGAACTGGAAGATAATGACCTGAACAAAAGTTGGACACTTACCTGACTGAGCCACCCAGGTGCCCCTACTCTTCAATTTCTTTTGGCAATGTTTTATATTGCAAGTGCACAAGTCTTTCACCTCCTTGGTTAAATTTATTCCAAAGTATTTTTTTTTTGATACTGTGGCAATGGGATTGTTTTCTTAATTTCTTTTTAAGATTGGTCTTTGTTAGGTAGACATGCAACTAATTTTCAAGTGTGATTTCATGTCCTGCAAATTTTTTAAATTGGTTCTAACAGTTCTGTTGTGGAATTCTTAGGATTTTTAAAATATAAGATAATATATTCTGCAAACAGATTATTCTACTTATTTTCCAACTTGCCCCTTATTTCTTTTTCTCATCTAATTACCCTGGCTAGAACTTCCAGTATTACGTTGAATAGTGGTAGTAAATGTGCTACAAGTCATTGGCTTTTTCCTGATCTTAGAGGAAAAGCTTGCAGACTTTCTCTATTGAATATGATGTTAGCTACGGGCTTTGGATATACAGCTTTTATTATTTTCGGGTAGTTTTCTTCTATTCCTTGTTTGTCAAATGTTTTTCTTTTAAAAGGACATAGAATTCTGTCAGATGTTGTGTTCTGCATTCACTAAGATTATATGGCTTTTCACCTTTATTTTATCAGTGTAGTGCATTACACTGATTTTCAATATGCTGAGCTATCCTGGTTTTCAGATATAATTCCACTTTATAATTACATAAGATCCTTTCAATGTGCTGATGAATTCACTTTGTTAGTATCTTGTTTAGCATTTTTGCATTAATATTCATCAGGGATATTGGTCTGTTGTTTTCTTTTTGTGTCTTTGTCTGATTTTAGTATTTGAGGATTGCTGGCCTCACAGAATGAGTTAGTGCTCTCCTCTTTGTAAGAGTTTGGGAAGGATTGGTGTTATTCTTTACATGTTTAGTAGAATTCTTCAGTGAAGCCATCTGGTTTGGGGCTTTTATTTTGGGGGGAGATTTTTGATTACTTTTTCAATAAACTCCTTGTATTAAATGTAATTATACATTTTTTAAAAATGTAGTCCTCATGAGTCAGTCTTAGTAGGTTAAATGGTTCTAGGATTCGACCATATCTTCTGGGTTGTCTAATTTGTTGTCCTATCCCATTTTTCAGCACTATTTGTCGAAAAGACCTTTTTGTACTATTGTTGCTACATCCCAGAAGTTTTGATATGTTGTTTTTATTTTCACTTGTATCCAAATATTTTCTAAATTTTATTTATTCTTTGACCTATTGATAAATAGTGCATTGTTTAATTTCCATATATTTGTGTATTTTTGTTTTCCTTATGCTAATGATTTCTAGTTTCATTCCATTGTGTATATGTGGATTTTTTAAAGAAGCCTGATAATTTCAGTGGAAAACCTTTTTAGCATTTCAAATGGCTTAGTCAAGTCTTAGACATTAGCAATATAGCTAATATCTGCAATAACCTGAAACTATCACTTCAAAGCCAAAACATTATAAAATATGTAGACACCAGAATTTCTTTAAAAGATTAAGCCAGAAGTTAATGACTTAAAAGTCAAGACATTAACACTTAACATCTGATTATTTATTTTACTCATCATAAAATTAATAAAATATCTCTGGCTTATTTTTTTAAAACACATCCAAATACAACAAAACTTAACAAACTCTCCAGAGGCAAATGAAAGCAAATATTGTGCTGGCAGAATAGTGCCACTAGGCACATGTGTCTGTTGAACACTTGCAATGTCATTGTTGAAACCAAGGAGCTAATTTTTCACTTCACTTAAACAGCCACATGTGACTCACAGCTATTCTATGGTACAGTGCAGCTCTGGAACAAGAGAAATAGTAGATTCTCATTGCTTTATACTAATGATCACATTTGCATTAGAGCATGTGAGATGGGGTGGAAAGCATGTTGTAGAGTGACCCAGACAACCTCCAGCATATTCAGAGGAGAGCCATGGTAAGAAAACTAGACACTGGTATTAGAACTGGGATGAAGGAATGTGAAACGGCCTCGGAGGGAGAATGCTAACTCGTGTAAGCAGATAAGAATACCGTACATGGAAGAATATGTTTATTTTGAAGGTATTTTTTTAGGGGTTTCTGGCTAGCTGTCTCAGAGCATGTGACTTTTGATCCTGGGGTTGTGAGTTCAAGCCCAAGTTTTGTTATAGAGATAACTTGAAAAAAATTTTTTTGAAGTATTCTCTAAAAAGAATTAGAACTAGTGGGTAAGTTTGATACAAGAAAGAGCTTTCTAGTGTGTGTTCTCGTGTTGAGAGGATCGCAATCCTCACCTATGTGACTTGGCTATGGCGCTAAACGATAGTATGATTGTTTCACTTCCTCTCACTAAGAAACGCCTTTCAAATGTTACTCCATTAACTGTTGTTACTCCGCAATAGTTCCACCTCGAGATGTTGAACATGTCAGTGGGAAGGGTGAATTACTTTCACGCTGGGAGGAATAGTAAGAGACAAAGTTTATAAAGTCATCTCAGGTCCCCTAGAGGGTATCTCCCCTATAACTTTAGGGTCTGCAAGAAGCAGGGTTTCTGGATCTCCATTTTGACCTAATACTTGGTTTCTTGCAATGCATTTGTAGAGTTTTGACTGTGATTTGATTCTTACTGGAGTCTAAGGAATAACTGGTTACCAAAATTCCAAGTAATTTTATTAAGCAAGAAGAGTTCTTTTATGATTCCACCAAGTTTTCTCCTACAGATCATATTTTTTCTGAATTTAAATTATTTAGACTATTTATTTCTGGGCAACGCATTTCTTATGATTGAATTATGAACAATGATCTGCCACTCTGTCCTCACACTCAGCACTAGAGACATTCCTTCAACTTTGATTTTCTCATCATTGCAGCATTATTCACATTTGCCAAAAAGTGGTGAAAACAAACAACCCAAGTGTCTATTGATCAGAAAATGTGTGTGTATATGTATATATGGATATAGACATGTATATACAGAGATAGATGATGAAATATTCAGTCTTAAAAAAGGAAATTCTTCCACGTGCAACAACATGGATAAAACTTGACATTAAATTGAATGAAATAAGCAGATACAAATACTGTATAATTCCATATAATGACCTATACCTAGACTAGTCTAATTCATAGAGACAGTAGAATAGTGGTTGTCAGGTGCTGAGGATAACAGAGGATGAGGGATTCATTTATGTATATATTTATATATAGTTTTTATTTATATTTTATTTATATATATAGTTTTTGTTTGGGATGATGAAAAAGTTCTGGGGATAGATCATGATATTTGCATGATATTGTGAATGTATCTGAATTGCACAGCCACTGAATTATACACTTAAAAATTGTTTAAATGGAGGACACCTGTATGGCTCAGTCAGTCTTGAGTTCCTGACTTCAGCTCAGGTCATGATCTCACAGTCTGTGAGTTCAATCCCCACGTTGGGCTTGCTGCTGTGAGCCCAGAGGCCACTTTGGATCCTCTGTCTCCCCCTCAAAAATGAATAAACACTTAAAAATGTTTCAGTGGTAATTTTTATGTTAGGTATATCTTACTACATTAATGTTTAAATTTCATTTCTTTATTCTTGAATTACATTAAACTATCCTGGTAGTCTAAATTAGGTCATCCATAGAGATTAGCTAGTACTGTTTTTCTGGGTTTTTTTCCTCTAGCAAATACAGTTTAAGAACATGTTAACATGATTTCCAGTCACATAATCAGGTGGATGGGTGTTATTAGTGCCATATGCCATAGTCTCCCCACATCAATAATACCCACACTGAGACACAAAAATATCCTTTATGATAAGATTTTGAATATACCCATGGAAATCATTAATCATCTCTGGTGTTTTCAGTTTGTTTTTATAAACCAAAACCATACTTTTTTTACATTTTTATTTTTTAATTTTTTTAATAGTTCGTTACTAAGTTGTTTTCCATATAACACCCAGTGCTCTTCCCCACAAGTGCCCCCTCCATGACCATCACCCTCCTTTCCCTTCCCACCTCCCTCTTCAGCCCTTAGTTTGTTCTCAGCATTCAAAGGTCTCTCATGATTTGCCTCACTCCCTCTCCCCAAATCTTTCCCCCACCCCTTTCCCCTTCCCATGGTCTCCTGTTAAGTTTCTCCTGTTAGACTTATGAGTGACAACATATGGTATCTGTCCTTCTCTGCCTGACTTCTTTCACTTAGCATGACACCCTCCAGGTCCATCCATTTTGCTACAAATGGCCAGATTTCATTCTTTCTCATTGCCATGTGGTATTTCATTCATCAGTTGATGGACATTTAGGCTCTTTCCATAATTTGGCTATTGTTGAAAGTGCCACTATGAACATTGGGGTACATGTGACCCTCTGCATCAGCACTTCTGTAACCCTTGGGTAGATCCCCAGCAGGACTATTGCGAGGTCATAGGGGAGTTCTATGGATAGTTTTTTGAGGAATCTCCACACTGTTTTCCCGAGCGGAAGTACCAGTTTACATTCCCACCAACAGTGTAGGAGGGTGCTCATTTCTCCACATCCTCACCAGCATCTATAGCCTCTTGATTTGTTCATTTTAGCCACTCTGACTGGCATGAGGTGGTATCTCAGTGTGGTTTTGATTTGTATTTCCCTGATGATGAGTGACACTGAGCATCGTTTCATGTGCCTAGTGGCCATCTGGATGTCCTTTTCGGAGGAGTGTCTCTTCAAGTCGTCTGCCCATTTCTTCACTGGATTATTCGATTTTCGGGTGTGGGGTTTGATGAATTCCTTGTAGATTTTGGATACTCGCCCTTTATCTGATATGCCATTTGCAACTATCTTTTCCCATTCTGTCAGTTGCCTATTAGTCAGTTGTAAGGATCACCTTGGTCTCTGGGCTTTGCAAAAGCAAACACTCAATGTTCAATTTGAACCTTGATGGCCCTATGGATGAAAATCTTGACAGGAAAGAATCTGAAGTGCTGGCCAAAGGTAATGACAATGGCTGTGTCGTTGTCTCTGGCTACTCAATCAGTTTCCCTTGGGATATAATTTTCATCTTTCACACAACAGATGGTTGGTAATAAATGGAGGACCATGCTTTTTCCACTGAATCAAAATATGTCTTGTGGCATCCAGAAGCATCTATAGTTTAAAGACCCCAGTTCCATGATCAAAATATTTTAAAACTGATGGAAAACAAATCAATAATCCTTTGCAACCAAATGAAAATACTTATATATTTTTAAATGTACATATTTGTAAAATTCTAACCAAGATGACTTCTAATGATGATAGCATTACTGCCTATGGGAAGAAAAGAACTTTACCAGATACATTAAAATCTTAACAAAATTTTTGAACTTTTTATTAGGGTTTAGAAAGAGGAAGAAAAATGTTTATATTTAATGAATTAAAAAATAAAATTTAACTTTTTAGTAAAAGCCCAAATCCAAATGTTAGGCAAATTTAAAAAAATAAACATCAGAAAAGAACTATAATTATTTAAAAACAATCTCAAAAGTCAACTCTAACTTCAAAACAAAAATAAAGTGCACACTTTCCACCACTGTTTATAAGCAGTAAATCCATTGATGCAGTGTTGAATCTTCCATGAGGAAAATAAGTTTTCTCTTCAAGCAATCATCTATATTTTGTGTTTAGTTTAGCTCAGTCTATTTACAGCATGCTGTAATCCACCTTCTTTTTATAGTATGACCACTGAGGAAAGGAGTCTTCATTTCAGTCTGACTTTTCTTTCCTATGTTCTCACTCTCTGGCAGCACAAATCCCCACAGTACACAATTTTTATTACCACAAATTATTACTGAAACAAATCCCTCATTTTCTCCCTTTTCCTTTTTTCCTTCCAACCTTCTCTGTTTATACTTTCCTCTCTTCCACAAATATTCATTTAACAAGATCAAGTTAGAAGATGAATTAAAGTCTCACTTTTGAATCATTTCACTAATAGTTTATCATGGGGATAATTTTCTTGTGCATTTGCAATGTTTTCCTCAGGCTTTACCTTGTCCTCAACGCTACTCAAAAGCTAGCCAAGGGGCGCCTGGGTGGCTCAGTCCGTTGAGCCTCCGATTCGGCTCAGGTCAGATCTCACGTTCGTGGGTTCGAGCCCTGCGTCGGGCTCTGTGCTGACAGCTAGCTCGGAGCCTGGAGCCTGCTTCCAGTTCTGTGTCTCCCCTCTCTGCTCCTCCCCCTCTCATGCTCTGTCTCTCTCTGTATCAAAAATAAATAAAACATTAAAAAAAAAAAAGCTAGCCAAATCAGGAGAAAATACGTGGCCATAAAATAGCAAGGACTCAGTAGCTCAGCTAAACATCGTACCAATAACATTGACCTTGCTAATTTGTAAATCCTCACCTCAAACTCTTCTCCATGAAGAAATCTGGAACATGTCTATGAAATGATGTCACACACACACATTGTTTATTTTGTGTGCACCAGAATATTGTGTCCAGGCTGAACATAATATTATCAGTGTGGTCTGAGTGTAGAAGGAGGACCATTACCTCTTTTTTCTGAATACTTCACTATGAAAGTAGCCTCAGGGAGCCTGGGTGGCTCAGTCGGTTAAGAGTCCAACTTTGGCTCAGGTCATGATCTCACAGTTCATGGGTTCGAGCCCCACATCAGGCTGTGTGCTGACAGCTAGCTCAGAGCCTGTCTTCAGATTCTGTGTCTCCCTCTCTCTCTGACCCTCCTCTGCTTATTCTGTCTGTCTGTCTCTCTCTCAAATAAATAAAAACAGTAAAAAAAAAAAAAAGCTTCAGCTGTATTCATTGACTTCTATCATGCTCTCACCCAGGTAAGACTCAGGCCATTTAAACAAATATTGAAGTCTGGTTGATATAGAATGTTATATTAGTTTCAGAATACAACATAGTTATTCCACAGTTCTATGCATTACTTAGTGCTCACTACATTAACTGTAGTCATCATCTGTCACCACACAGCGTTGTTACAGTAATATTGATTGTGTTCCCTATATGGACTTTTCATCCCCATGACTTATTTATTTTGTAACTGGAAGTTTGTACCTCTGGATGCCCTTCACCTCTTTCATCCATCTCCCCAGCTCTATACACCTCTGTAAACCAACACTTTTTTCTAAAATCTGTTTCTCCTTTTCTGGGGGGGGGGTTACGTTTTTGTTTTTGTTTTTGTTTTTTTTAGATTCCACACAAAGGAGAAATCTTATGGTATTTGTCTTTCTGATTTCTCATTTAACACCATATCCTCAAGGCCTATCCATTTTGTTGCAAATGGCAAGATCCCCTTCTTTCTATGGCTGAGTAATACTCCGTTGTGTTTAGGTAGGCTGCATCTCTTTCCATTCATCTGATGGACGCCTAGGTTGCTATCAAAACTTGGCTATTGTGAATAATGCTGCAATAAACACAGAAGTGCATATGCCTTTTTGAGTTAGTGTTTTTGTTTTCTCTTTGTAAATACTCAGTAATGAAATTACTGGATTGCATGGTACTTCTATTTTTAATTTTTTGAGGAACCTCCACACTTTTCCACAGTGGCTGCACCAATTCACATTCCCACCAACAGTACACAAGTGTTCCCTTTCATCTGCAGCCTCCCTAAACCTTGTTATTTCTTGTCTTTTTGATTCTAGCCATTCTGACAGGTGTAAGTGACATCGCCTTGTGGTTTTGATTTGCATTTCCCTGATGATGAGTGATATGGAGGATCTTCTCATGCGTGTGTTGGCTATCTTTGTCTTCTTTAAAAAATGTCTATTCCAGTCCTTGGCTTATTTTCAATGGTATTTCTTTATTTTGGTGTTGAGTTGTAAACATCATTAATATATTATAGATGTATCTATAATGTATTAATGTCTATCACCCATTTAGCCCACCTCCCCACCCAGCTCTCCTCCAGCAATCCTGTTTGTTCTCTTTGAGGATTTCTTGTGGTTTGCCCCCCTCTCTCTCTCTATCTGGTTCTTCCTTCCCTTCCTCTATGTTCATCTGTCTTAAGTTCCACATGTGAGCAAAATCATATATTTGTCTTTCTGTGATTAACTTATTTTGCTTAGCAAAATACACTTCAATTCCATCCATGTTGTTGCAAATGGCAAGATTTCATTCTTTTTGATCGCTGAGTAATAACTGAGTGTATGTATGTGTGTATATGTGTGTGTATATCTTTTCTATATTTTTATAGCTTTTTATATATTTATATATCCTTTTAAAATTTTTAAATGTTTGTTAGAGACAGAGTGCAAGTTGGTGAGGGGCAGAGAGAGAGGGAGGCACAGAATTTGAAGCACTCCAGGCACTGAGCTGTCAGCACAGAGCCTGATGCAGGGATCACAGACTACAAGAACATGACCTGAGCTTAAGTCTAACATCTAGTCGACTGAGTCACTCAGCTGCCCCTATAACACATCTTCTTTATCCATTCATCAATTACTAGACATTTGGTCTCTTTCCACAATTTAGCTCTTGTTGATAGCACTACTAAAAACAACCGGGTGCATGTGCCCCTTTCAATCAGTGTTTTTGTATCCTTTGGATAAATACCTAGTAGTGCAATTGCTGGGTATAACGTAGTTCTATTTATACTTTTTGAGGGAACGCCACACTGTCTTGAAGTGTGGCTGCACCAGTTTGCATGCCCATCAGCAGTGCAAACGTGTTTCCCTTTCTCTGCACCTTCACCAACATCCGTTATTTTGTGAGTTGCTCATTCTAGCCATTCTAACAGGTGTAAGATGGTATCTCATTGTGGCTTTGATTTGTAGTTCCTTGATGATTGATTTTTGAGCATTGTTTTTCATGTGTCAGCCATCTGGATGTCGTCCTTGTAAAAGTGTTTGTTCACGTCTTCTGCCAATTTCTTCACTGGATAATTTGTTTTTTGGGTGTTGACTTTGATACATTCTCTATAGGTTTTGGATACTAACCCTTTATCCAATATGTCATTTGCAAATATCTTCTTCCTTTCCTTTGGTTGCCTTTAGTTTTATTGATTGTTTCCTTCGCCTCCCAGAAGCTTTTTATCTTGATGAGGTCCCATTATTTGCTTTTGTTTTCCTTACATCCAGAGTTATGTCTAGTAAGAAGTTCTACAGTTGAGATAAAAGAGGTTGCTGCCTGTTTTCCCCTCTAGGATTTTGATGGTTTTCTGTCTTACATTTGTGTCTTTCATCCATTTTGAGTTTATTTTTGTGTATGGTGTAAGAAAGTAGTCCAGGTTCATTCTTCTATATGTTGCTGCCCAGTTTTCCCAGCACCATTTGCTGAAGAGACTTTTTTCCATTGGATATTCTTTCCTGCTTTGTTGAAGATTAGTTGGCCATACATTTGTGGGTCCATTTCTGGGTTTTCTATTCTGTTCCACTAATCTATGTGTCTATTTTTGTGCCAGTACCATACTGTCTTGATGATTACAGCTTTGTAATACACCCTGAAGTCTGGGATTGTGATGCCTCCAGCTTTGGTTTTCTTTTATAACATTGTCTACTTGGGGTTTTTCTGGTTCCATACAAATTTTAAAATTGTTTGTTATAGTTCTATGAAGAATACTGGTGGTATTTTGATAGTGATTCGTTGAATGTGTAAATTGCTTTGGGTAGTATCAATATTTTAGTGGTATTTGTTCTTCCAATCCATGAGCATGGAATGTTTTCCCATTTCCTTGTGTCATTTTACATTTCTTTCAGAAGGTTTCTATAGTTTTCAGCACACAGATCTGTTAGGCTTATTCCTACATATCATATGGTTTTTGGTGCAATTGTAAATGGGATCGATTCCTTGATTTATCTTTCTGCTTCTTCATTATTGGAGTATAGAAATGCAACTGATTTCTGTATATTGATTTTATATCCTACAACTTTGCTGAATTCATGTATCAGTTCTAGCAGTTTTTTGGTGGAGTCTTTCAGGTTATCCACGTAAAGTATCCTGTTACCTGCAAAGAGTGAAAATTTGATTTCTTGTTTGCCAATTTGGATGCCTTTTATTTCATTGTTGTATGATTGTTGAGACTAGGACTTTCAGGACTGTGTTGAGCAATAGTGGTGAGAGTGGCCCTCACTGTTGTGTTCCTGACTATAGGGGGAAAGCTCTCCTTCCCCCGCCCCCATTGAGGATGATATTAACTGTTGGTCTTTTGTGTATGGACTTTAAGATGTTAAGGTATGTTCCTTCTATCCTTGCTCTCTTGAGGAGTTTTAAAATATACTGTATTTTGCCAAATGCTTCTTCTGCATCTATTGATAGGATCATATGGTTCTTATCTTTCCTTTTATTAATGTGGTGTATCACGTTGATGGATTTATTTTGGTATAGTCTCACTACTTTATTTTTCTTTTTCCCTTCCCTGAGGAGATCTATCTAAAAATGTTAAGGATGATGTCAAAGATATTACTGCCTGTTTTCTTCTCAGTTTTATAGTTTCAGGTCTTACATTTAGGTCTCCAGTCCAACTTGAGTTTTTTTGTGAATCATGCAAGAAAATGGTCCACTTTTATTCTTTTTTTTATTCTTCATGTAGCTGTCCAGTTTTCCCAGTACCATTTATTGCAGAGACTGTCTTTTCCCTATTATGTATTTTTACCTCCCTTGTCATAAATTAATTGTGTAAGTATGGGTATATAGTTCTGGGATCTTTACCCTGTTCCATTGATGTATGTGTCTATTTTTGTGCCAGTAGGATACTGTTTTGATTACTATAGCTTTGTAGTACATCTTGAAATCTAGGATTGTGATACCTGAAGCTTTGGTCTTTTCTCAAGATTTTTTTGGCTACTCAGTGTCTTTTGTGCTCCATAAAAATTTAGAATTATTCTAGTTCTATAACACCCCCCCACACACACACACTTACTATTTTGATGGGGATTGCATTGAATCTGTAGATTGTTTGGGGATAAAATGGACATTTAATTATTTTGATTCTTTCAATTCATAAGCATAGGATATATTTATGTTTGTGAAATCTTCAGTTTCTTTCATCAATGTCTTACAGTATTTTTCTGAGTACACTTATTTCATCTCCTTGGTTAAGTTTACTCCTAGGTTTTTGTTGTTGTTGTTGTTGTTGTTTGGTAAAATTTTAAATAAAATTATCTTCTTAATTTCTCTGACACTTCATTATTAGTGTATAGAAATGCAACCAATTTCTGTTAATTTTCCTGCCCTTTCTCTCCCTCCCTCAGGAAAAGAACCACGAGGACTCTCCGCCCTGCCAGTCAGTGTGGACGAGCGCAACGGGACCCGGCCTCCGGGTTAAGACATCTGGCGCCCAATGTGGGGCTGAGTGAAGAGGGATCTAGTGAAGAAACCGATCAAAGAGAAAAAAGAAGAGAAAGAGGTAACGCTCAGGTTTTAGAAGGAGACGGCCACGCAAAATTAGCTGTGTGGTCCAGTGCTCAGGATAAGGAGACGGCCACGTAGTGGTCCAGTGCTCAGGATTTATAAGGAGACGTCCACGCTGTAGTCCAGTGCTCGAGTGAGTGATCAGTGAATTTAGGGCAGAAACTAAGCAAATAGTCTAAACAGAAACCCTTAGAGCACAGGGAGTAAAGGTATCTAAGTGTTTTTCTAAAACCTCTGTGGAGGAAGAATGATGGCCTCTTGTGTGTGTGTGTGAGTGAACCTTTGTGTTTGCGTCACTGTATTATAAGAAATAAGGGGCAATTACAGAGTCTGTTCTACCTGTTTTGGTTCACTGCAAATGCCCTCCCATAAAGATAGGCAGAATTAGAGTCAAGTATGTAAATTAAGTTTTGAGCCGTAAAAAGTCTAAAGAAAGAGATCTATTTATTTCCCAGGTTAACAGCTAAAAGTTTTAAACAGCAAAGGTTTAAAACTGCCCTGTTGCCCAGGGCAACCAAAGGGCCATCCCCCTTTCCTGCCCTTTCTCTCCCTCCCTCAGGTAAAGAACCCACGAGGACTCTCCGCCCTGCTGGCCTGGGTGGGACACGACAAATATATATTGAATTTTGTCAAGTGGTTTTGTTTTTTTTTTTTTGCATCTATTAAGATGACTACATGGTTTTACTCCTCCTTCTTCTAAATATGAGATACAAAACATTGATTAGCAAGTATTGAACAATTCTTGCATCCCTGGAATAAATTCCACTTAATTATAGCAAATAATCCTTATATATATATTTTTTTATGCAAGTATAGTTGACACAATGTTGCATTAGCTTCAGATGCACGACAACATAGTGACTCAACAACTCACTATGTTCAGCTCTGCTCACAAGTGTAGCCACCATTGTTCACCCTGAAACACAACTAAAATACCACTGACTGTATTCCCCAGGCTGCACCTATAATCCCAAGATTTATTTATTAACTGGAAGGCTGCACCTCCCACTCCCCTCACCCTTTTTGACATGCCCTCACCTCCAACAACCATCAGTTTGTTCTCTCTGGGTTTGTTTATGCTTTACCTTATTTATTTGTTCATTTGTTTTGTTTCTTGGATTACACATATAAGAGAGATCATATGATATTTGTCTGTCAGTCTGACTTATTTCAGTAGTGTAATGCTCTAAGCTGTTACAAAACACAAGATCTCATTTTTTCATGCCTGGCTAATATCTTTATCCATTTGTCTAACAATGGGCATGGGGTTGGTGGGCTCCATAATGGTGGCTATTGTAAATAATGCTGCAAAAAACATAGGGGTACATATTATCTTTTCAAATTAGTGGACTTTTTAAATTGTTTTGGGATAAACACCCAGTAGTTGAATTCCTGAATCCTATAATAATCCAATTTTTAATTTTTTGAGAAACACCCATATTGCTTTGCACAGTAAATCTACCTATTTACATTCCCACCAATAGTGCACCAAGTGTTTCTTTTTTTCTACATCCTTGTCAACACTTGTTATTTCTTGTCTTTCTGATTTGAGCCCTTCTGACAGGTGTAAGGTGATATTTAACTGTGGTATAGATTTTCATTTGCCTGATAATCAATGATGTGGGGCATTTTCCCATATGTATGTTGGCCATCGGAATATCTTTTTTGGGAAGATGTCTATTCAGTTCCTCTGCCCATTTTTTAATCAGATTATTTGTTTTGGTACTGAGTTTTGTGAGTTCCTTATATATTTTGGATGCCAACCCCTACTAAAATATATCATTTGTAAATATCTTCTCCCATTAATAAGATTGTTTTTTCATTTTATTGATTTTCTTTCCTGCGCAAAAGCTTTTTAATTTTTGGGTACTTGCAACAATTGATTTTGTTTTTGTTTTTGTTTCTTTGTTAGTTTGTTTTTGCCTGAAGAAACCTATCTAGAAAAATGTTGCTAAGGCTGATGTCAAAGAGATTACTGCCTGTTTTCTTACAGGAGTTTAGTGGTTTCAGATCTCAAATTTATATTTTTAATCCCTTCTAGTTTATTTTTGTGTATGGTATAGAAAGAGGTCAAATTTCATAATAATGTAGCTGAAAGAAACCAAGAAAACGATCCCGCTTAAAATTGCAACAAAAAATAAAATACTCTGAAACCTGTAAAACATTGATTAAATAATTGAAGATGACACAAATCAAGTATTTCTTGCTCATGATTGAAATAATTAATATTGTTTAAATCTCCATATTACCACAAACAATTTATAGATTTAATGCAATCCCTATCAGAGTTACAATGGCACTTTTCACAGAACTAGGACAAATAATTCTAAAAGTTTTTTGAAGATAGAAGACCCTGAATAGCCAAAGCCATCTTGAGTAAGAAGACCAAAAGTGCAGGTAGCAATCTCAGATATAAAAATACACTAGAAAGCTATAGTATTCAAAACTGTATGCTACTGGCACAAAAGTAGATAATGTGGATTAGTATAACAGGATATAGATCATAGAAATAAACCCAAATTTGTATGGTCAATTAAATTATGATAGAAGAGGCAAGAATATACAGTTGGGAAAAGACCATCTCTTTGGTAAATGGTACTGAGAAAACTGGACAGCTACACACAAAAGAGTGATTTTCTTTATTATTTTTAAATAATAGTTTATTGTCAAATTGGTTTCCATATAACACCCAGCGCTTCTCCCTACAAGTACCCCCCTCCATGACCATCACCCCCTTTCTCCCTCTCCCTCCCCCTTTCGCCCTTGGTTCATTTTCAGTATTCCATAGTCTCTCATGATTTGCCTCCCTCTCTCCCCAACTCGCTTTCCCCCTTCCCCTCCCTATGGATCTCTGTTAGGTTTCTCCTGTTAGACCTATGAGTGCAAACATATGGTACCTGTCCTTCTCTGCCTGACTTATTTCGCTTAACATGACACCCTCGAGGTCCATCCACTTTCCTACAAATGGCCATATGTCATGCTTCCTCACTGCCATGTAGTACTCCATTGTGTATATAAACCACATCTTGATCCACTCATCAGGTGATGGACATTTAGGCTCTTTCCCTGATTTGGCTATTGTTGACAGTGCTGCTATGAACATTGGGGTGCATGTGCCCCTATGCCTCAGCACTTCTGTATCCCTTGGGTAAATCCCCAGCAGTGCTATTGCTGGGTCATAGGGGAGTTCTATGGATAGTTTTTTGAGGAACCTCCATACTGTTTTCCAGAGCAGCTGCACCAGTTTACATTCCCACCAACAGTGTAGGAGGGTGCCCGTCTCTCCACACCCTCGCCAGCATCTATAGTCTCTTGATTTGTTCATTTTAGCCACTCTGACTGACATGAGCTGGTATCTCAGTGTGGTTTTGATTTGTATTTCCCTGATGATGAGTGACGCTGAGCATCATTTCATGTGTTTGTTGGCCATCTGGATGTCCTCTTTGGGGAAGTGTCTGTTCAGATCATCTGCCCATTTTTTAACTGGATTATTCATTTTTCGGGTATGTAGTTTAGTGAGTTCCTTGTAGATTTTGGATACTAGCTCTTTATCTGATATGTAATTTTGAAAACATGTATCATTGAATTTAGTTTGCCAATATTAAGAATTTTACACATATATTGATCAGGGATATTGCCCTATATAGTTTTTCCCCCATAGTGTCTTTATCTTGTTTTGCTATCACAGTAATGCAAGACAGGTAAAAATGAGTTTGGAAATTTTTCTTCCTCTTCTACCTTTTGGACTACTTTGAGGAGACTAGGTATTAACTCTTCTTTAAATGTTTGGTAGAATTCACCTGAGAGACTATTTGGTCCTGGACTTTGTCAGTTGAGTTTTTGATCACCAATTTAACTTTGTTGCCAGTAATCAATCTGTTTGAATTTTCTATTTCTCTCTATTTTTTTCTGAAGTATTTTTCTGAAGTATTGCCTCCAGCAGGCCCAGGGCTCAGTGTCGGTGAAGGGGAGTGAGAGAGCCTCGACTTTTCTCTGCTCCCCAGGCAGGCATCTCTGCACTGACCCGAGAGTCGGCTTTATTTATTGACGAAATGTATGAGGTACAACACAGAAGTGACAATTGCCTTAGACAAGGATTTCTGATGACAAATTCTTTGTTATGTAAAAACTTCCCAGAACATAGATTAGTAGAAGACTCATGCATAACGTTTATTAATAGTGATTGAAGTAGGTGACTAGATGCTTATCCTATGGGGAAAGAAGGTATCGTTAGCATTCAAATATAAGGTAATGTTTTTAGCAAAGGCAAGAGTTCTTTTGTGAGCAGGGGTCAATAGACTGTTTTCTTGAGGGGAAGTAAAACAGGTTTCTTAGGAAATGTAACATTTGCTCCTATAACCACAAAAGAAGAAACTCCTATAACTTTTATAAGGTACAATTCACATGTTTTTAGCATAAGAAAGCAAGTCACTCCTGATGTTAGTCAGGTGCCTTGAGGGTCGGTGCTGAAGCAGAAATTGAGTGGGGGTTGAGTGGGTGTAGACGCTGGTCGCCATCTGATGGTGGGAGGCCTTACAAACATGCCTTATCTCACAAGGAGATTTTTTTTTTCTCACCTTATGAGTTCAGAAACTGGCTTCCTGCAAAGTATGTTTCAAGGAATTTATCTATTTGTTTCTAGGTTGTCTAATTTGTTCACACACAGTATTTTAGGTTTGAGAGCTGGAGGGGCAGGGGAGGAGGGATGGGCTGGGCTGGAGGTTGGAGGGGAAAGGACAGGGAGGTAAGGAAGGGGGGGGAGGGAAGGAGAGAGGGAGAGAGAATGGGGAAGGGACAGAGAGAAGAGCAGAGAGAGAATCCCAAGCAGGCTCCCTGCTGTCAGCACAAGGGGGCTCTATCTCACCAACTCTGAGATCCTGTCCTGAGCTGAAATCAAGAGTTGGAAGCTAAGCTGACTGAGCAATCCAGATGCCCCTGTTCACACACAATTAATAGTTTTCTTATAATAATAGTTTTCTTATATAAATGGTTGTCATTTCTCCCTTTTAATTTTTTATTCCATTTGAGTCCTCTCTCTCTTGTTCTTGATGAATCTAGCTAAAGGTTTATCACTTTTATTTATCTTTTCAGAGAATCAGCTCTTAGTTTTATTTATCTTATGTATTTTTTATTTCAACTTATACTCTGATCCTTATTACTTCCTTTCTTCTACTGATTTTGAGTTTTGTTCTTCTTTTCTTTAGTTTTTTGAGGTGTATGGTTAGATTGTTTTTTATTTTTTAAATTTTAGATAATGTACAGGGCAATATTGGTTTCTGGAGTAAATGCAGTGATTTATCACTTACATACAACACCCTGTGCTCATCACAAGTGCTCTCCCTAATTTCCATCACCCAGCTAGCCCCTCTCCCACCCATATCCATATATATATATATATGTTATATATATATGTTATATATATTAAAATATATTTTATGTGGTAGACCGGTATTGCTATGAACTTTCATCATTGAACTGTTGTTGTGTCCTAGGGATTTGGGACCATTGTTTCCATTTTCTTTTGTCTGCAGGTATTTTATTTCCACTTTGATTTCTTCGTTAACCCATTGGATGTTTAGCAGCATGTTGTTTAGCCTCTGTTTATTTTTTTTTTAGCCAGGTTTTTTTTTCTTGTAATTAATTTCTCATTTCATATCATTTTGATCAGAAAAATGCACAATATGATTTCAATCTTAAACTTATTCAGACTCGTTTTATGGCCTAATATGTGATCTGCCCTATATAGTATTTTATGTGCACTTGAAGGAAATATGTATTCTGTTCTCTGGGGATAAAATGTCCTGTATGAATCTGTTAAGTCTGTCTGGTGTAATGCATCATTCAAAGTCCCTGTTTCTTCCTAATGGAGGACTAGGGGGAGGGGAAGAGGGAAAGAGTTGGGGAGAGACAAGGATGCAAAACTTGAGAGACTATTGAATACTGAAAACGAACTGAGGGTTGAAGGGTCAGGGGGCGGGGGGGAAAGAGGTGGTGGTGATGAAGGAGGGCACTTGTGGGGAAGAGCACTGGGTGTTGTATGGAAACTAATTTGACAATGAACTATTAAAAAAAAAAAGTCCCTGTTTCTTTATTGATTTTTTCTGTCCGAATGATCTATCCATTGATAGAAGTATAGTGTTAAAGTTTCACACTAGTATTGTGTTACTGTCAGTTTCTCCATCTGTCTGTTAATATTTGCTTTATGCATTTAGGTGCTCCTACATAGGTGCTAAACATTTATACCTTTTAGAATCCTCTTGTTAAAATAATCCTTTTATCATTATGTAATGCCCTTCTTTATCTCTGGTTACAGTTTTTGTTTTAAAGTCTATTTTGTCTGATAAAAGTATTGCTATCACAGCTTTCTCCTTTTTTTGCTTCCATTTGCATGGAATCTTTTTCCAGCCCTCACACTTTCAGTCTGTACGTATGTGTCTTTAGGTCAAAAGCGAATCTCAAGTAGGCAACATGTACATGAGTTTGTTGTAACCCAACGAGATCGAACTCACTTGGTCAATATTCAGGGAATTTTTAGAGAGCTTTATTGCAGATTATTTTAGTTCAGCTGAACAGCTCCTCCCGAGTGGTGGAAAATACTCAGGGAGTGCGCTGCCGGGCTGGAGCATGGGGTTTTTCAAGGGTTTTTGGGGGGACAAAGTACGTCATTTATTAGTCAGTCAATTACAGGTCATAGCACCTTCTAGTAACCAGTAATATCTTTACATATACACATTACTTTTGGTGGGAACCTATCAGTTTTTAGAGTTGTCTCCGATGAGGTTTGAAATGACCAATCACAGCACAAGGGGAGGGGGGAGCAAGTGGTTTCACAGAAGCAAGAACTTTCGGAATAAAAAGGGGAGTGATTACCTGATACACAGTCCAGCGAAACAAATTTAGCAGCAAACGTACAGAGCAGATGGCGAAAACAATGTGCTAGACTTGTTTGTTCAAGACTCAAGGTTACACAAAGCTGTTACATTTCTTTTTCCCCCTTCTGCTAGTTTCTTGTTATTGCTAGGGTCCACAGACAGTGGAAAATTTTCTGTTGCCTCATCTCCCACTGTCTATTGTCCTAGTTCCCTGGTTAGGGTGGTCTCTAACAAGTTGTGTGTGTGTGTCTAATCCCTCAGCCACACTATGTCTTTTGATTGGAGCATTTAGACCATTTACATTTAAAGTAACTATTGACAGGCATATATATATATATATATATATATATATATATATATATATATATATATATACATGTTACCATTTTATTGTGCTTTTTGTTATTTTTGTAGTTCTTCTATTGCTTTCTTCTTGCTCTCTTCTGTTTGGATGGCTTTCTTTAGTGTTGTTTGGATTTCTCATTTTTTGTGTATCAGTAAGTTTTCATTTACAGTTACCTTGAGGCTCATATATAACATTTTATGTAAATAGAAATCTACAATAAGTTGATGACCACTTATATTTAAATACATTCTGGTGCACTTGAGTGGCTCAGTTGGTTGAACTTCTGACTTCTCATTTCACTCAGGTCATGATTTCATGGTTCATGGGTTCAAGCTCCACTTCAAGCTGTGTGCTGACAGCATGGAGCCTGCTCAGGATTCTCTATCTCCCTCTCTCTGCCCTGCTTGCTTGCCAACTGACTCTCTCTCTCTCTCTCTCTCTCTCTCTCTCTCTCTCTCTCAAAATAAATAAACATTTCTTAAAAATTGAACATATTCTAAAAGAACTACATTTTTAGTGTTCCCTCCATGTTTTATATATTGGTCATTTTACATCTTTCTACTTTGTGTATTCCCTTGAGTAACTTTTGTAGACCTGATTGATTTTTATTATTTTTATGTTTTAACCTCCATACGGGCTTTATAAGTGATTATTCTAGTACATTTGCTATGTTTGCTTTTACCAGTGAAGTGTTTCTCTTTCATAATTTTCTTCTACTTATGGCCTTTCCTTTCCATTGCAAAAGTTCCTCTTAGCCTTTCTTGAAAGGCAAATTTAGTGATGATGAACCCCTTTAACTTTTATTTATCTGGAAATCTCTTTAGGTCTCCTTCAATCCTGATTGATGATCTTGTAGGCTATTTTTTGTTGCAGGTTTTTTCCTTTCAGCACTTTGAAGGTACCATGCAACTTCTTTCTGGCCTGCAAAATTTATACTGAAAAATCAGTTTATAGCCTTATGGGGTTTCTCTTGTATATAATTCGTTTCATTGTTCTTGCTGCTTTTACTATTCTCTCTGTATCTTTGATTTTTGCTTTTGCTTTTTTTTCTTAATTCTCTTTTGAGAGAGAGCGCATGGGCCCACCGTTCATGAGTGGGGGAGGGGCTGAAAGAGACGGAGACAGAGGATATGAAGCAGGCTCTGCACTGACGGCAGAGAGTCCAATGCATGGCTCAAACTCATAAACCATGAGGTCATGACCTAAGTCACCCAGGATTTTTGCTTTTTAAATTGTTATGTGTCTTGGTATGGACCTCCTTGAGTTCATCTTGTTTGGGCTCATCTGTTTAGAACCTGGATATCTGTTCCCTTCCCCCAGACTAGGGAACTTCCCAGCTATTTCTTGAAGTTTTCTGCCCCATTCCTCTCCCTCCTTCCCTTCCTCCCTCCCTCCCTCCTCCAGAGATCTCTATACTGTGAATGTTGTTATGTTGATGATCTCACATGGTCACTTAATGTAGTCTCATTTTTTATTCTTTTTTCGGCGTGGTTGCTTTCCACTATCCTTTCTTCAGTATCAATGATCCATTCTTCTGCATCCTCTAATTGGTTATTGATTCCCTCTGGTGTATTTTTCCATTTCAATTATGTATTCTTCAGCTCTGACAGGTTATTTTTTATATTTTTTATTTCTTTGTTGAAGTCTTTACTGAGTTTATCAACTCTTCTGTCAAGTCCAGTGAGTATTTTTATGACCATTACTTTGAACTCTTTAAGAGGCATATTGCTTATCTTTCTTTCCTTTGGCTTTTTTTCTGTGATATTTTTTTTTTCTGTTCTTCATTCAGAACGTAGTCTGTTTCTTCATTTTGTTTATCTGTTTGTTCCAGCTATGTCTACTGGTCTTGAACGCAGTGGCCTTGTATAGAAGGATTCCCGTGGTGCTCTGTAGCGTAATCTCCTTTGGTCACTATAGCCAGGCCCTCCCTGGGTTTCCTCTGTGTAGGCTACATATGGCGTCCTGTTATGGCTGAGTTGTCATTGTTGTAAGGATGCTGGCGGCTAAGCTGGCCCTCAGCTCTACTTGCTGTAATGACCCACCTTGCTTGCTGTAGAAGAATTGGGCAGCCACATTTGCTCCTTGTGCTGTTAAGCAGCTCAGCTGCAGACCCACTGGTGGTAGGACCAGACCTCAGCCTATCCATTTGCTGTTAGCCACTGTGACAGCTGTGGGTGCATCAAAGGGCGGGGCTTGCTCCCTGAAAAGCCAAGTGAGAAGCCCAGTTGCAAGGACTGGAGGATGCTGGTGTGTGGAGTTAGTTCCCCACATCCACAGGGCAGGATGCCTGCATCTGTCACAGGGTGGATGTGAAAGAGTGCTTTGGGAGGTACCTGCTGGGGCAAATGGGTTGGGTGAGGCGCGTCTACAGGGGAATGATGAGGTGGGGCATGCAGTCCTAGGAAGGTGGAAGGGAGAGTGTTAGAATGGGCTCCAGCAAGTATTTGGCAGCTAGGCTGGGGGAGAGTAAGAAAAGTGGCCCCCACAAGCACTCTCATTCCAGTAGAAAACTCCTGCAGACCCTTGCCCTCCTCCAGCACACATCCTAACATTAGTCAATAAACCTCTTTCACATCCAACCCATACACTTTTCAAAGTGCCGCTCCTGTACCACATCTCAGGCTGAGTTTAGTGGCCAGCTCTTTAGGGGATGAGACTCAGTTTGCTATTGTCCACTGGCTCTCCTGGAGTTAAATCCTGCTGATTTTCTTGCTTTTTCTTTTTAATTTTTTAAACACTTATTCATTTTTAAGAGTGAGGGAGATGGAGCATGAGTGGGAGAGGGGCAGAGAGAGGGAGACAGAAATCTGAAGCAGGCTCCAGGCTCTGAGCTGCCAGGTACAGAGCCCAATGGGGTGCTGGAACCCACAGACTGTGAAATCATAACCCGGGATGAAGTCAGACGCTTAGCCCTGAGCCACCCAGGCGCCCCGATCTTGCTGATTTTCAAAGCCAGATACTACAGGGACTGATCTTCTCAGTGAAGGTCCCCGGGACCAGGGATGTATGGTTTGGAGTTTGATTCTCTTGTTCCTCCATGTGTGTGGTGTCCCTCCCATCTGTGGTCAATTATATCGGGGTTTGGTTTCCAACTGCATCTGTTCCACTCCTACCATTTACGATGTGGCCTTCTCTCTACAACTGGCTATGGAAGATCTGTTCTGCTAGTCTTCAGATTGTCTTTGGGGTTAGGTGCTATCTGTGCAGTTGTTGCCTGATGGTGTCCATGGGATGAGGTGAGCTCAGGATTCTCCTAATCCACCATCTTTCCTCTTTCAAGATTGAAGTCAATTATATATTTTGGCCCTTAAAAAATATACCTTCTTTGTCATCTACCTACACTGTTGGGATTTGTGGTATATGTTTAGGCAACTAAATTTATGCATACTGAATTATATCAGACTTATAAATGCATCCAAAAATAATAATCTGGCATTGTTGTCTAAGAAACTGTCTGACTGCATTAGAAATTATGGTCCAGGAAATAGGGAAACCACAGAGGTGTTAAGAGGCCTCAAGTTGCTCTACCAGCAGCATCCGGTGACGAAATGTCTCACAGAAACTTCTCCATGCCCAGGCATGGCTCCCTGGGCTTCCTGCCTCGGAAGCGCAGCAGCTGGCACCGTGGGAAGGTGAAGAGCTTCCCCAAGGATGACTCCTCCAAGCCTGTCCACCTCACTGCCTTCTTGAGCTACAAGGCCGGCATGACTCACATCGTGCGGGAGGTCGACAGGCCGGGATCCAAGGTGAACAAGAAGGAGGCTGTGACCATTGTGGAGACACCGCCCATGGTGGTCGTGGGCTATGTAGAAACCCCTCGAGGCCTCCGTGCCTTCAAGACCATCTTTGCGGAGCACATCAGCGATGAGTGCAAAAGGCGCTTCTGTAAGAACTGGCATAAGTCCAAGAAGAAGGCCTTCACCAAGTACTGCAAGAAGTGGCAGGATGATGATGGCAAGAAGCAGCTAGAGAAGGACTTCAGCAGCATGAAGAAGTACTGCCAGGTGATCCGAGTCATCGCCCACACTCAGATGCGCCTGCTCCCCCTGCGCCAGAAGAAGGTGCACCTGATGGAGATCCAGGTGAATGGCGGCACGGTGGCC